>NC_041386.1:241179838-241344016 GCF_002162155.2 Triticum dicoccoides | reverse complement strand
AACAACACTCACTGTTCATCCAGAGGTAGTATCGATCAGCTTCAGTTAGCAGCAGTAGCGAAGGAATCACTCGGGTTCAGTTAACAACAAGGGATCGATCTCTTGGGTTTAGCAACGTAGCTAGTGCAATCGCTCAGGTTTAGTTACAGCCCAACGCCTTGCTCGGGTTCAGTTAGAGCGTAACGCCTCGCACACATGTGCGTACGTGTATGAGAGGAACGCGCATCGCTCGGCCCCCGACCATCGACCGTAACCGGGAACTCCCCGATATTTTCCTCATGCTCACTTATACCATGGTTTTTCCGTCATGGACGGCCCAAAGAATGTCATGCAGCTACGTCTTTGGCCTGCCTAGGACGAAAAGCCCATTTTTATCATGATTTTTTGTCATAGAAGTATTAGCCCACCACATCTATGATGATACCGGATTTTGTCACAATTATCGCCATAGAAGTGTCATAAGCATGACAGAAAAAAATTTGTTCTGCCCAAAATGTCACAGATGTATCTTTTTTTTGTAGTGTATAGACGACATTTGCTTGTGATGTTGATGAACTTCATGGAGATTTTATTTGCTTTTTAGCTGAATTTTGTTTGTATGCTAGCCTTGAGCTACGCAGGTATGTATTATATTAAATTATGGATCTACAATGTAATATTATGACATGTGGTTTATTTTGATATTACATCTTGTATTGTGTGTGCTAGCTATTGATCCAGGGACTAGCACAGTGAGCACAGAGACTCGAATCTTATCAGGTTCGACCGTTACACCTGTTGACTTGGGACTTGGGAGCCATAGAATTGTGATAGCATACAATGGGTAATGTTTGATTATATATCCCTAATAATAAAGAATGGATTCGTGGGTTCACCGTCACAATACGCTTTTTTCTGTGAATTTACGCTTTCACTTTGAATTTAAAACATATACGCGAGGTGGCACTAAAGCGTTAATAATAAAAATAAGAAAAGGCCAACCTAAATCCCAACACATCCACCCCGACCTACCCCATCGACTTCCTGCCCCGATCCCAGCACACTAGCCGCTCCCAGCCAATCGCCCCACCCAGCGCCTCCTCACTGCTGTGCCACGGCGATGTGTGGTGCTGCCGGCCACGCGCCACTGGCCTCCTCCCGGCCACGCGCCCCGGTGACTCCTCCCTACTCCACTCCCCATGAGTCGCACCGCCCCCGACCACATTGGGATTGGGACACGTCTCCTCCCAGCTCCGTCCCAGTGACCAGCACAGCTGCTCCTCCATGTGGCCTACTGGTGAGAGCTTTGGCTGCTCCTTTGATTCGTTGTTCTGCCCAGCCATTAGAGATTTGTTTTTGCATCAAATTGTAGGACATCTGTTTGATACAATGTCCACAAGAATATTCATGTGTAACGCAGGGTGCAGCCCCACCTCCCTCTCTCTCTCTGTCTCTCTCATACAGCATGCTCTACTTGCAAGTTTGTGTTAGCCACCTATTTGTTAATATGCTTTTGAAGGCATGCATATATTTTGTCAGATTTCTCACACATTGTATGAGGGCTTTAGTGAATAATTTATAAAAGTGTGGAATCACAATCTAGAAGGCCAATTTATATAGAGGCAATGAGCTACTGAACGTTGCTAATAATGATGCTATAGTTTTTCGGAATAAACCGGAAACTATAGGAACAATATAGTAGTGGTGAAATTTTGGATAGAGTGATAAACAACTTTTGTACTTTTCTTATTCAGATTAAAGGGAGATCATCCCCCAGCTACTTAACAAACAATAAAATATATATTAATGCTACAAATAAGTTCAAATCCTTGGGTGGGTTCAAATATTTTGTCATGAGAGGTCCATATGTTCAGTTTTGGGAAAGTATACCTCCCGCTGAAAAAACAGGGGAAAGACCGTTTCATTTACGCCAAGGTTGCCCTGATGTTGATCACCAGCGGGGCATTGGCAGTAGCATGCCACCTGGCCGGCCGCCCCTGCAACTACACGGTTAAGGAGGAGATGGGTGAGGTCGAGCCTAAGATCCGCAGCATGCATGACTCCGTGGACATGGCGGTGGCCATGGCCCGGTAGCGGTGTTGATTTTTGTGTGTAGGTTTTTCTGGTAGTGACACCTATAAAGAAGGTTAGGTGATCCATATGGGCACGGATGCTACTGAGTTGGAAGAGTAGCCAACATAACACCAACCATAACATCTGCTTCTTACTCTGTGTATGGATTGTTGTCAAAACACTAAACATAACATGTGCTTGGTTAGTTTAGTCAAGCCATTAGTTGTCTATAATGTATGAAATTGTAATGCTCTCATGTGTGTTATGATCAAGTATACTACTTCTCTGTTTTCTCGGAAAAAAAGTATACTACTTCTCTTAAGAAGGTCGGAGCCAACAAGGCATCACATAACTATGTTTGATGCATTCTTCATGTCGAGGGTCTGATAATGGACATAACACAGCTACTGGAGAGGAGATTAAAATATGGAAGATAGCAACACAGGGGGAAGCCGAGGCTGGTAGATCCATTGAGCAAGAGTCCTAGACCCAGGTGTGTTTATAATTGAGTTGTTTCTAAGACCAATGTTGCATGGATGGTTGCACTCAGAATCTCTGTAGCTATTTAGCTGAAGGTGTGCATGAGTTTGAGATATATATTATTTTTGTAGTTTTACCTTTAGAACCATGCAAGTTGTCCCTTTTTTATAAATAACTTCATGTGGAGAAATATTGTTTTTGAGGGAAACAAGGTCAAGAATTCGCATTAGTGGTTGGCAGTGGTAATATAATAAGTTCACATTTTATACCAGCTAGCAAGACTTCACAGAACCGATGCCTCAAACTTCAGAGAAGATGGGCATGAATGACTGTTTTGGTTGCAACTCCAACAACACATGCATCATATTTCTATGTATCTGGTAGCTTATGCAGCCCATAATTAGTTTCCCGGCAGATTGATGATTGGGAGAAGTACATATAATGCCCCTGTATAGGTGCGTACAGAATGACGATTGGGAGTTCTCTGAAGGTTAGAATTCCAGCATATTAGTATCTTCATTTTCCAATAGACTAAAAGGATATAAGTTTTGGTTGTGTGCCCATTTGTGTGTGCACGTGGGTAAAATATCCTTGGAGATTTTTGTTTTTTTGATCTCTCATGCACCTTGAGCTAGCAATCTAACCTACAATGTCACTTTTCGTATGAACAAAGCTCAAAAGAAAATATTTTGAATATTGTCCTGACATTCTTGTGAATCTGCACCTCAAAGTTTTAATTTTTGCAGCAAACAATGCAGAGAAACAAGAGTAACAAGTACGGAGTAATAGATCATATAAATGTATGGTGGTGATTGATCAGTCATGGTCTAAGAACGACAGGGAAATTAAAACTAAGCACCACATGCCCGCATAATAGCACAACCAGAGTAAGAGATGAATGTTGACTAGCAGGTCAACAACGACGCCTGGTAAGGGAACATCCATACGTGCATCCTTTTGCCACTGCCGAAGCCCCCTATCCTTGAGCTTGATAGGCTCATGTGGCATCCTGGACGACGTCCTCGCCATGGCGCCCAAGCCTCGCAACCACATCGCCAGCTGCCGCCAAAGCTGATCATGTTGGCAGACCAGGATGAGGACAACCCATACCGCACCCAAGGTAGTAATTTCAGTCATGCTTACCAACAAGTTTTTTTCTACGAAAACAAAACTTTTGTTTCTGGGCAGCATGTTCCTCCCGGGCATCAACACTGTGCAACTTTGAATCAAAGGGTGAGGTAGCTAGCTCCCTTATTGTTGTTTTATTTGATTTTCCAAAGGCATTACATACATAATTGTAACCCGGCCTAAGCTTCCTAGAAATACATAAGTCTCACTAGGAAGTTTGGATATGTTCTAACTCTTCTCAGTTAGGATTAGCTAGATATATTCTAACTATTCTCAGTTTGGATATGCTCTAAATCTTCACAATGAGGAGTATATATTGATCATAGAAATTTGTTAGTGATGTAATGTTTTTATGTACAAGATGATTCGTCTTTTTGGTGACATCAGGTTTTTAGTAGATGAAGGAGAAAGTCCGCGCCATGAAGACCATTCTGATGGAGTCAAGAGAATCAAGAGTGAAGCATCAAGATACCATAAATATGTCGATGAAAAATATGCCTACAGAGACATTGAGTAGTTTCAGATATCTTTGGTTGATTTGGATTTGCTCACATAGAAAAAGGATGGCCACATATATATGGTAGTTACTTCAGTAGGTACTGCACAATCACGTTGAAGTTTCACAACAATCACATTCTCAGTGTTGTTGTCATATCATATATCTCTACGGTGTTTGATCACAATTTAGACAATTGATCAGATGTTGCTCATCTTTCAGTATAATGTCTTCTTTTTCCAGATTTACATTTCCATTCTGCAGGAGGACCTATGCTTTAGCATGTTGATCTCTTTTTAATTTTCATGTTGCTATATACTTTTGTCCTAGCTTAAGGACCTTAGCGACTGAAGAGTTGTAGGACATGATACATATTGTCAGTGTTAGTAGGAACTGTGGACGTTAGCCCCCTGTCGTGTATTGCATATTTTGTACGTGCAAGTCTGCTAAGGGGCCTCGAGATATGCTTACTTATGGTACTAGGTCTTTTATTTCCTGTTGCAACGCACGGGCCTTTTTGCTAGTCTTTCCCTAATAATAAAGCACGGATTGACTCCGTGGGTTCACCGTCATAATACGCTTTTTCCCATGATATTACGCTTTTAGTTTGTTTCATATGATTTGCCCGAGGTGGTACTATTTTTCTACACAGGCTCACGATCATTCACTTTTATTTATGACCGTGAGGCGGCGTGTACATCATGGGCCATCAGCCGGCGTGTAACCAGCCTATCCCACCAATGCCATGAGGTGGCGTGTACATC
The DNA here is from genome assembly GCF_002162155.2 of Triticum dicoccoides. Lineage (NCBI taxonomy): Eukaryota > Viridiplantae > Streptophyta > Magnoliopsida > Poales > Poaceae > Triticum > Triticum dicoccoides. The sequence goes on along the minus strand of NC_041386.1, from coordinate 241,339,096 downwards.
ATGGGCCATCAGCCAGCGTGTAACCAGCCCATCCCACCAATGCCTTCCCGTAAAAAGAAAAAATACGTTCTGTAAAACAGAGATGAAAAAAATTATTGCCGGGCGCTGAACTCGAACCTTGGTCTCCTAGACGTGAGTCGGCTGAGCTAGCCATGTGAACTATTGGCCGACTTTGGTAAAAAGAAAGGTTTAACTTAAAATGAACCATATCACAAACCATATCACGAGTAGATCCGAGCCAAACATTAGAATGGAAATTTTCATATTGGACCACATAGATGCACGGCTAGGCCTAATCAACATCCAATCGCTACACTTCTAGGCCATTTTTGGGCCACGAACAACATGAGAAAAAAAAAGGCCGCGGCAACTCGTGACCTCCTGTCCCGGCAAAAGGCTCCAACAACCAAACGGACGTCCAAATTTGATGTTAAATAATCCCACGTTGTTCCTTTAAACAGAATCCTACCAGTTTATATATGTTAGCAAGTGTCATGTAATCAGCAAGACGCATAAGAAAAGAAACCGTGAGATGAATTGAGGGTTGTCTATTGAAGGAAATAATTGATTGTGGTCTATTAAAGGAAAGAATTGACCTTTGTCTATTAAAGGAAGGAATTGAGGGCCGAATATGAACAAAATAAAGTCAGGATGGATTTCCGGATTGTGGTATAAAAGGAAGGAATTGGGGGTTGTACATTGAAGGAAATAAATTAATGGTGATTTATTAAAGGAAAGAATTGATCCTTGTCTCTTTAAGATTAAGAAAATAAATTACATGTGAGGCGTATTGGGTATTAAGGGAGATCGAGGGTGAGCCTGCCAGCCGGACTCACAACCGATGAATCATTTGGAGGTGCGGAGAGTTGGATGCTGGAATGCTCTAACAGAAAAGGATAAATGGAGCAGTGTGCCGCACTAGCACGACGGAATTGTGTCTGTCTTTGGGCGCTAATGAAGGATTGGGCGAATTAAAAAGGAAGAATAAATTTCCGAAACGGAATTGTGGGATGTCTAATTCCTATTAAAAAGGAAAGGATGAGGCAAACTAAAAGGAAGAAGGATGGACCTTTGGGCTGCAAGTATACACATGCAGGATGATGGACGTGCACGCACATATCCGATATTCGACCGTACTTTTTTCACGCCTTCAACAATTAGACGTCTTTTAGCCGAACACATACGACCACAACAACAACAAAAATCCATTCAGATAAATAAGAGCTTGACTCGCGCTTCATGAATGATTAATTTTACCTTTCATTCTATGTCAATCGTCTCAAGCCTACGTCGCATTCAATTTATGAATTTTTAATTACACACACCAATATACTCATCCAAATGTCGTCAACCTCCTAGATATGTCCCAGGTCCGACCGTTATTCTTATTCCCGTGCACCGCGATCCATGCCATCCACAGACATGAACTAGAGGTTGCAAATTCTATCATCACCTCGACGTAGTCATTGAAATGTCGCTCCTATGTAATATTTCGTGTCACTTTGTTAGAATGGTTCGTAAGAGTTTAATTAGTGAGCCTCAAGTTATTACAGTTTCCAAAGCTCTCTCACACCATGAACAGAACATCAATAGTTGACATTACTCCACTACTCCTTCAACCCCTTTCCTTCCAGAACTAGAAAATCCATGAACGCATTAATTGTTTTTGCAAAGACAGTATGGCTGAAAACACAAATCTTTTTTATGTTGGGAATAATTGACGTCAATTAAAAATTAAATAACAATTATTATATTAGTTTATGTTAAGAAAGATATTTTCTCCCATTGCAACGCACGGATATTTTTGCTAGTAATAATAATAATAATAATTTATCCCTAATAATAAAGCACGGATTGACTCCGTGGGTTCACCGTCATAATACGCTTCTTTCTGTAAATTTACGCTTTCAATTTGAATTTAAAACATATACGTGAGGTGGTACTAAATCTTGTCCGTCCAGGTTCGTTTTCACAGTTTCAGTTTCTTTCGGTAACCAGATAGGCCTAGCGAACGAACCAGCCCATGAGCGGACACAGCGAATCAAGCCCAACTATATCGATACCTCCACACCAGCTACGCGCCCTCGCCCCTAATCGGGAGAGGAGCCCCCGAACCCGCCGCCCTTCACGACGCAGGCGACCACCAGGCCACGTCGCCCTGCCCTTTTCCCTCGCCTCCTTCCTTTCCCTCCCTCCTCTTACGCCGCTCTCTCTCTCTCTCTCTCTCTCTCCGAACAGGAGCTCAAGCCCCGCCATGGCCGCGCCCGACCTCCTCCAAGCCCCGCCGCCCATGGACTCCCGCAGCTTCGAGTTCGTCCGGATCCGCCGTCTCCGCCTTCTCTACGCCTTCCTGCCGTCGTCCCTGGCGAGCCGCCGCGCCGCCTCGCCAAGTCCCCTGCATCGCGCCGCCGCCTGCTGTCGTTTCGCTCGGGAACGAGCGAGGCACTCGCTCGCCAGCCGCCCCGTGCTTCGTGCGCGTGAGGAAAGAGAGGAGGGAAGAGAGGAGACCGGGTCACAAGGGGAGGGACAAGAGCGGGTGTGAGCTGCACACCGGCGGGGTCGTGCTGCTGCTGGTGCAGATCACCGGCGGGGGAGGGACCGGAGTTGAGAAACGACGCGGGGATAACCAAGGGTGCCGAGGCCCGTCCCCGTCAGAGGAGGGCACGGGGGCAGACCAAGTGCGTGCGCAGAGGATGCGGCCTCGACGAGGAGGCGGGAGGATACATCTTGCTGCTGCTCCGTGGATGTGAGAACGCGTGGGGATCTCTAATCCAGCTCCCAAGCATTTTGTGAGGAGGGCTGGGCGTCGGCCGCCTCGGGCGAGCTACACTGGTTCCCACATCACCGCCTAGGCCTACCTCATGCAGTAGTTTTTTACCCACATGCAATCCTCCGATTCATGCGCCGCGTGGTTCCAAGATTCTTCCACGTCTGGTTGATGGGAATTAGCAGGCCCATACTCTACACTAGCCTTCTTTTCCTTCAAAATACAAAAGCTCAGGTCTTAATGTCTTATGCACCGGTACTAAATGTTTTAACCACCGAAAAAAATAGTACCTAAGCACCGAATTAAAATGGGATTGGTTGCAAATCATCCACGAGAACAGACCAAGATAGTCCATCGAACGCAATGCATTGGGTATCATGGCCCTTGTGAAACCGTAGTACATCAATGCTGAATGTCAAAACGTTTAGTACAAACTATACTTTGCTTGGTCTTGAGAGGATAAAACCGACATAAAACTGATTATTATTCCGCCATAATTAAAATCTAGACTCCAAAGTCCCTGCGCAGGGGTTGCAGTAGTGGTCGTCGGTGTCGCCGAGCTGGCTGCAGCGACCAGGCGCATGAGGATAAATGTGAAACGACAAGTGTGTGAAGTGGATAGCGATTAACAGCTACAGCTACAGGGAGACTGATTAAAATGCGGACCCTATTTTTCTGTTTTTTCTTCCTACATCCGGATGGCGCCTAGCATTGGCCAAAGAGATATCATTGTGGTGCCAACTATAATTAAAATGGGTTTACAGGCTGTGCATAATAGTATATTTGTAGCGCCCTTGGGATTAATATACACTAGCATATTAAATTACTCCCAACCTAATAATAAATAACAGATAGAGGAAGTAGTAATAACAGTAAGTGTGATGACGTGTGCGGACCCTACGACCAAAGTGTTGATGAAAATAAAACTCCCACAAAATTATATACATGTCAATATTTTCTGCCGTTGCAACCACGGGCCTAGCTATTTGCTGCCATTACATTTTGATCAATTCTCTCAAATACTAGCTTCATCCAAGAATTAAAAGGCCCTTGATCCAATTCTCTGGAACCAAAGCATTGTGCAGCTTTTGACAAAAAAGTTATCCCGTTGCATCGCATGGGCCATTTTCCTAGTAATAATAAAGCACGGATTGACTCCGTGGGTTCACCATCACAATATGCTTTCTTCCCGTAAAATTACGCTTTTAGTTTGAATTTAAACATATACGCAAGGTGGTACTAAAGCGTCAATTTCATTCAAATCGTTCGGCATCGAGAAAGCGAACGAAACAGCCCATCCAAAAAAGGCCGAGCGAACGAAATAGCCCATGAGCTGGCTGCAGCGACCAGGCGCATGAGGATAAATGTGAAACGACAAGTGTGTGAAGTGGATAGCGATTAACAGCTACAACTACAGGGAGACTGATTAGAATGCGGACCCTATTTTTCTGTTTTTTCTTCCTACATCCGGATGGCGCCTAGCATTGGCCAAAGAGATATCATTGTGGTGCCAACTATAATTAAAATGGGTTTACAGGCTGTGCATAATAGTATATTTGTAGCGCCCTTGGGATTAATATACACTAGCATATTAAATTACTCCCAACCTAATAATAAATAACAGATAGAGGAAGTAGTAATAACAGTTAGTGTGATGACGTGTGCGGACCCTACGACCAAAGTGTTGATGAAAATAAAACTCCCACAAAATTATATACATGTCAATATTTTCTACCGTTGCAACCACGGGCCTAGCTATTTGCTGTCATCATATTTTGATCAATTCTCTCAAATACTAGCTTCATCCAAGAATTAAAAGGCCCTTGATCCAATTCTCTGGAACCAAGGCATTGTGCAGCTTTTGACAAAAAAATTATCCCGTTGCATCGCACGGGCCATTTTCCTAGTAATAATAAAGCACGGATTGACTCCGTGGGTTCACCATCACAATACGCTTTCTTCCCGTAAAATTACGCTTTTAGTTTGAATTTAAACATATACACGAGGTGGTACTAAAGCGTCAATTTCATTCAAATCGTTCGGCATCGAGAAAGCGAACGAAACAGCCCATCCAAAAAAGGCCGAGCGAACGAAATAGCCCATGCAATCTCATGTTCATTCAAAATAATAGGATACACAATCTAACTAATAATCCCACATCGCATTTTTACACCAAATTCCATTAAGTTATATACACACGACTGCGAGAATCAACGGGTAGAGATGGAAAAGAAAGCAACAGATAACAGACAGCTAAAGATGTATTTGCATGTCATGTCAGTCCAACAAATCGCTATCCGTTGTGTTTTCATTTTTGCAAAGACTATTTTATTATTAATGGTAGCTGCTACGGATCAGTCGGATGATTAGGAAATCATCTGGCTAGCCAGCTGTACGATTCAAGCGCGGGTGGTCGTCCAATTCATGCGATGCAGTCAGTCTTCCTTCCCTTTCCATGCGTCTACACACAACGTGCCCTGTGATCACACCTGTGACCTTCTGCACAAAATGAGGTTGCAGCAGCAACGCCTCGGCCGCGGCATCGTCGCCGGCAACCGCACAACAGTGGATGTTGCAATCCCGACGAGCACAGCTCCGACGAGACACGAACCTAGACACTATCTGTTCCATCTCTCGCCACGCAGCGAGACTCATGCTACGAAAAGTCTGAGCGACGCCGGCCATGTCCTCGCCGCTGGTGCCTCCATGTATGTGACTTTGCAGCTGCGCCACCCCCACCCCGTCCGTGGATGCTTCGCAGAACACACACCAGCTCCCATGCCAGCACCGACAACGCCGGCGACGATTCAATGCAACCCCGGCGAAGCTTCAATGCACCTGTGGTGCTTTAATGCAGCTCCGGCGACGATTCAATGCAACTCTGGCTGCGCTTCATTGCAACCCAGCTGAGCGTTCAACGGCGTCGCGACGCTTCATTGTAGCTCCAGCGGCCCCATCGATGCTCCACTGTAGCAACGTGCATGGCGAGCTCCATGGCAGCATCCGCGCAGGCGGATGCTGTGACGCCGCGTGCGAAGGCAATGGGGGATGCACCGATTTAAGAATGACAACACATGGCGGCGCCAATAGATGCTTCGATGCAGTGCCCGCTATCGACAGCACGCGGCGGCTCCGATGGATGCTGCGACGCCGCGTGCGACGGCCATGACGGATGCACTGATGCAACAACGACAACACACGACGACGCTGATGGATGCTTCGATGCAGAGCCCACTATCGAAAGCATGCGGCCTCCGATGGATGTCGCGACGTAGTCCTGTTGTGGTTCGCGACGATGTCATCCTCTCTAGCTTGTATCAATGGCAGCTACGAGCATGGCGGGATTTGCAGCTGCAGGGTGGCTGATGGGGCAGGGTAGCATCCATCCGGCGGTGGTGGCGGTGCCTCTCAGTTCCCAGTTGTGGTGGTTGGTGGTGCTTGCCATGGGATTGACGGCCTCTCCTGTGGCAGTTACGAACAAGGAAGAAAGGAAAAAAAAAAGAGAAAACGAGTGGAGAAGAGGGATCGCGAGGAGACAAGGCTATTGGAGCAGTGGGTGGCCTCTCATGGAACACGTGCCGCACATAGGAGCCGGTTTAAGGGAGTAAGAAATCATCTGGCTGAAAGTAAACCTTTTCCATTATTAATTCGGCTATATACAATGGAAAAATCAAAGAGTATCCTACTTAAGTACCCCTCCGTAAATTAATATAAGAGCATTCAGATTACTATTTTAGTTATCTAAACACTCTTATATTAGTTTACAGAGAGAGTAGTTGCCTTATTTGTAATAACCACACTAACCTGAAAGTTAAGCACATCAACTAAGCTTGATTTTTCTCTGAAGGCAGTTCAAAGAGCTCAAAGGGATATTTTCCTACGTAGTCAAACTGTAAAATGTACACTGTCAAAGTGTTGTTATCTTGGTCATCTCCTCCCAATTGCACAATGTATCTTTATTATTAATTTCACCACAACAGAATTATTGTTCTTTTTTTGCTTGAGAATTATTTCACCACAACAGAATTATTGTACTTAGTATGCGAAACAACATGTTATTTCTCATCCTCAAACCAAAGTTCGGGTAATTCTTAAAACTTGAACTTCTTGCGTGGTCATGGCCTTTAGTAAGTCATCTGGTAGTTTCACAATAAAAATATTGTTATTATCCCGATTTTTTTTGTTCATGAGTGTTTTTTTTTTGTTCAGGAGTATCTCTCATGGGTCTCAAAATGATTTTTTAAGGTATAGGGCCTATTTCTAAGTCACCAGTGATCGATCCCCCGCCGTTGCCGTTGATCCTTGCCAAGCTTCAAAGATCCGCTATCCGAAGTTACGCTACCACAAAACGCCAGTTCACTAATGTATTCTATTTTTTTTTGATTCTGTGTCTATACTGTAGTCCCATGCTGTACAATTCCTCTCAATGAATTAGGTAATAATGTGCATCTTTCTATTTTTATATGTTTCGTTATCTGGTTGCTCTGGTTGATAAAGGAATTTGCATAGGTGCACTTAAATTGATTATTGTTATAGATGACGTATGACTTGCATGGTTCAATTTGGTACATTTTTGTTGCGCCTAAACTTAGGTATATACATGTTCATCGAGGTTGAAAAGTCATTATCGATATTTGAAATTATCAGAATCTCAGGTGCTGTCAGGTTGTTGTACGTGATACAGAGCAAGAAGAGTGCCAACCAGGACGCGGCAAGATAAAAAATAAGCATAATCTTGCATATTTTCTTCCTTGCACATTTTGCTGCCGTGACAAAAAAATTAACAATGTATTCCCATTACAACGCACGAACAATTTTCTTACTGAATTTGAGTACACATCAGTATTTTCTCCCGTTGAACGCACGGGCATTTATGCTAGTATATATATTATATATATATTATATATTATATATTTTATATATTATATATATCTATCTCTAATAATAAAGCACGGATTGACTCCGTGGGTTCACCATCATAATACGCTTCTTTCCTTCCGTGAGTTTACGCTTTCACTTGGAATTTAAAATATATACGCGATTCTCTACGTTGTTTGCAGCATTGTAAGTCCACGGGCCAGAAATTTAGTTATGGGCTGTTAAAAAAAGTTTGGACTCACCATCTGACCTCCCCTTCCCTTACCGAGGCAGCTAACAGAGTTTTCTTCCGCCTGTGATAAAAATTCCAGATTCTGATTATTAGTCCCACCTCGCCTCTTTACATCAAATCCTAGCAGCTTATACACGTTCAGAGTTGCACGAATCAACAAGCCAACAAAAGCCCAATCGAAAATGCTGAAGCGAGGCCGGGATGGAGCCCGAGACCAAGGTCATGTATGAATCAAAAATAGCAGCACTGGTGCCCAGCTTATAAACGGAGAAAAGGGTAAAGAAGCAGAAGAGAGTTGGTCTGAAGATTCAGGAAAATTGCACAGAGAGATGGACGCTCTCTCCCTGCAGAGAAAACTCAAGCCGCACTGCATGCAGCCACCACAACCTCAAGCCGAGCTCCCGCGCCCACCGGCGAGATCTGGTCCCGAACCCCCGCAGCAGGGCGTCGTCGGAGGGCTGGCCACGACCACGACCACGCCGATCCGGAGCCCGGAGAGCCCTGGTGCAAATCAACGCGGAGAGCCCAACCAGCCCCCGCGCGCTCAGGCCCGGCCACCACGAGCCCATACGCAGACGTGAAGCATCGGTCGCAGGCGAGACTGCCGGAGAAATCGGATCGTCAAGATGCTGCAGAAGAAAGCTGCTGCAGATTGGGGGTCGGATCCGTGCTCGATCCAGGCGCCACGGTCAAGGAATGGGTGTTGGTGCTTTGGTGAAAAGTCTCTTGCACAGTCGCTCGTCGTGCTTGGTTAGTTGTGGAGGAGGGAGGAGAAGAGAGAGGGGAACGGGGAACGCAGCGCCGTGGACGGCGTGTGTCGCACGGATAGAGAAGAGGAGGAGAGCAGCGCTGGATGGATAGAGAGAAGAGCGGAGAAGGAGAGCGCTGCTGGAGAAGGAACGGCGATGTGGATATCCACGCCGTGGGAGCTCGGTGGAGATTCCTTTTTTTAATGGATTTTTTAGGATCACTTTTTTAATGGCTCTCGATTGAGAAGCTGCTGGATGATGCGTGCTAAGCACCCATTGCAAAAAAAATAAAAAATCTAAATGAGCACCGATATAATTACTTGTTGTTGTTTAATGTTCATGGCTAGCACATCCTAGGAATACATCAGCATATACAATAATTAAAAGTGAGCAAAATATGGAAATAAGTATTCTTTGAGGGAGAAGATATTTGGAGCTCAAAGGGACTTACTGACAATTAAGGTATTCCTCAACTCTGGATGTCACCAATATCGTTGGTCAGACAGGGAGGAGACATCATTGGTCAGGCAGGGAGGAGAGACGAAGCGATGAAGAGTAGAAAGAATGTGACAACAATGCATCTTGTAATTACCTTATTTTTATAATCCATCCAAAATTTACAAAAAATTACCTATGATGGGGAACAAAGAAAAGCTTACTTTTTTATGGTGACAATGGCCAAGTTCAAATAGTGCAAAAGAAAAGAACGGAATATAATCTCGCAAATCAAATTACTAACATTTTCTAAAAAAAATAACAAAGTAAAAACCTGTTTGCTTTCGAATATTAAAAAAAATTGTATATAAAGAATCTCACTTCATTGCGCCACTACTCTTTCATCCAAAAAAATCGTTTGCAAATCTTTTGAAAATTCTAACAAAAAACTTTTGGTTAGTTATTAGACTCTCGCATAGTATGCAACAATTCCACTGTCTGTATGTATATCCTGCTAAAAAAATTACACCATCCCACCTCCACCCGATAATAATACTAAGCCGAAGGAGGCGCCATCAAAGGATATCCTTGTAACTTTCTCAACTTTATACTACATACATGGTATGGATAACAAAAATCCTTTTTCTAATTGCAGACACCGAGTATGTGTGTGTTTTTTGAGATAAGGAGTATTTCAAATTCTTCTTGCTTTAAAAAATTCATGCTTTTCAATATGTTCACACTTTTTAGAAAATGCTTAAAATTCCCAAAAAATATTCCAACTTTTTAAACAACCATTTAAAATTGATCACCAAAATTTAAAAATTCTCTTTCATAAAAACATGTGTTCAAATAAATGTTCATTTTCAAAACATGTTTCAATTCTAATAAAAATGTTAAAATTTCAAAAAAAATAGTTATTTTAAAATAAATAAATATTTTTGTTTTGTGAAAATAAAATATAAAACAGACTACTACACTATTCCATGCACCACTACTCTTCCATCACATGAAAGATGTTAGAGTTGCTTCTTTACGTCCACACTTCATACTTCGAAAAGCGATAACGGTATAAACTTATTGTTGATATTTATAATAACTATATATAAGAAATGATGCGCACTATCACACGGAGCAGGTTTTATGAATGGCACGTACTATCACAAACGGAGCAGGTTTTAGAATGTCGTGTACTATCACACGGAGTAGGTTTATGAATGACGCGTACTATCACACACGGAACGGGTTTTACGAATGGCGCCTACTATCACAAGCAGCAGGTTTTATGATATTTTTCGCCCGTTGCAACGCACGGACATTTGTACTAGTATTATTTTTATCTTTCCCTAATAATAAAGCACGGATTGACTCCGTGGGTTCACCGTCACAATACGCTTCTTCCCGTGAATTTACGCTTTCAGTTTAAATTTTAAACATATTCGAGGTGGTACGTTCGCAGCGCCCTTGCCGGTGCGCCCACAACTGGCTGGGCCTCAGCCTTCGAACCAGGGAACGCCAGGTTTGGATCAAGCCTTTGTACGATTGAAAGACGAATCAAGTTATCAATTCGAGATAGTAGTTCTAAAAAAACTATCCAAGATCGCCGCACGTCTTCCGTTGAGATGCGGACTCTGTGTCCAACTCTGCATCGCTGCCTCCTCTAATTCCTCCCGTAAATATCGATTGATTCACGTGGAGGCTGAAGAGCTGCGCTAGGGTTTCAGGGATCGGAAGTGGTTTTGACGGCAGGCCCATGGCATCGAGCGCAGCGACGAGGGGATGGGGAGGCGGTGGCCCTCTGACAGAGGAGGCGATGAGCGCCAGCTTGGCTGAGTTAGAGTGCGGCCTCGCGTCCCGCTCCGAAGACATCAACGCAAGCGCCGTGCGCCGCCAACTCACTCCGCCGCCGCGATCTCTATGTATCGCGATCACGAGTAGTCCGACCCCCTTGCTGCTGCATGCTCTAGGAAGGGGTCTAGGACGCCGTGGGCATCAGTGAGAGCCTGAGGGCGCTCTGTGCCAAGATGGACTCCACGACGTTCTTCCGGTTTGTTGCAGCGCGACGGAAGAGATCGATGCAGCCTGCGGTCATGTGCTGCTTGGATCCGGGCAAGTCCGTCATGGATGCGATCGCCGACGTGTTCCCGATGGACCAATTGGAATTGAAAAACCTGCAAACCTTGCCTGGGGCCTGGACATGCACCCTCATCCTGGAGGAAACCGTGCAGGCGCTGCCCGGCCCAGACCCGGAGATCAGGCTGGCACGACCCTTGCGGCGGGCTACGCTAACCATGCGCGGGGACCTAAGCCGTCTCCCTCGCGTGACCCACTTGGCAAACTCGGCGGCTTCCGCTCCGGCTTGCAAAGGTCGCTGCTCCTGCTGGCCGGCAACTGTCCGCTCCCAACCTCGCAAGGCCGCAGCTTCCCGAAACAAAGGTCCCCATTCACATCTCCTTTGTGCTGCAGACAGGACTGGATAACCCTTGCTGCCTAGATGTGATCTATATTCAGAATGTGGCAATGGCACATGTAATGCAAAGCAACGTCTAATCTCTATAGCTTTTCATCCAGTAAGTTAGCACGGCAACAGGTAATGACGGATGTCAATTTCTAATCATACGTGAATGATTATGCTGAAATAACAACACAAAGTATTGTTGAATTTTAAGAGAATTCATATATATAGTAAAAACCAAAAATCCCACAAATATGATGACTTATCTATAGAATTTTATGCTGAACATGTTAGTTTGATCTCCTCCGACTATCAGTTATATGAATGTTCTTCTCTTTTCCGGTTGTGTGACATGGATTACTGAATTTTAGAGAATATATATGTTTTACGATTTTTGGTGATGTTTTGCTCAAGCAAAGAAGAAATTTAATTATGCTAATAGTTTTTGTAAATTAATTACTTTGCGCCAGAACTTTTTATTAAATGTTTTTCCCAGGCGTAAAACTAAAATATGGAATCATAATCAGCCCTTATTTTAGTTTTGGAGAAACACTAAGTGACACAGAAAATACGAACATATAACATGTCTGCATGTATTTCTGGCTTTTCATTGCCACGGTTAGATTACCTGAAACTATTGAATGAGAGGCTTTTAGTTTCAGCTATCAAATTCTAAAGGTGGATCCCTTCATCAGTTGGTGATTTTGTATATGTTGTGCCACATATCTCATTCAAGATTTACCGTCAAATCAGTTTTTCTTCTCTCATACAGATGCTCCATGTCATAAATAGTTTACGGATCATTTTGATATTCCTATAGATCTGTGAAATAATGTGCTGCGAACATATACTAATCTGTTAGGTGCTCTCAAGTTATGCACTTGAGTTAATCATCAACGATCAATATTGAGCATTCAACATTTTAATTATCATTTATGCACCTCTATGCACCTCCTGAAGTGCGTACATACTAAAAGAATAAGATACCTCCTTTTATTGGCATACTCTTGAGCTTCATTAATCCTAACTAGGATACATATAGATTCATTCAGTAAATCAGTATAAAAAATAGTCTTGAAAATTTCTAGCCCATGTTGATGACTAGCTCAACTGCTCTGTTGCCACTGTTTGCCCCTCAGATCCTCCTTATCAATTGCAATCTCTGTTTGCACAAGTTAAGACCTCCTCCGCCTTACCAACAGCTCTCCTTGATGGTGTCTTCCCATAAAAGTATTGACCCTACATCGGAACCGATTCTACATCTCATCGTTTTCTCCCGTTGCAACGCACGGGCAATTTTCCTAGTCTATCCCTAATAATAAAGCACGGATTGACTCCGTGGGTTCACCGTCACAATACGCTTCTTCCCGTGAATTTACGCTTTCAGTTTTTTTCACCTATATTATTTTCTATATCCGAGGTGGTACTAATATTACATTACAGTGTTCGTTTCCTACGTTTAATCGTTCGTCTGATTCCACCTATCGATCGCTCGGCATGGGCCTTCATAGGTCGTGTGCTTGGTTTCCACCGATCAATTGCTAGGTATGGGCCAGCCCATTTAATTAGAAGCCAGCGCTGATCGTTATGTGTTTTTCTACCTGGGGCGTCTGGGCTGGCCCATTTGGAGTAACAAGCTTGTGACACGTAAAAATATCGCAAAAGCTGTGGGAAAAGTGGAAATCGAACTCACGAGCTACCTCTCGTCAAACAGAGACGCTAACCAGTTAAGCTAATGACATATTATTTTCTACATTCAAGGTGGTCCTATTTTACCTGCGTATCCAACGGTTCGTTTTTGCCTCCACATCCACGCTCGCTGCATTGGGCTGCTTTGACCTGGCCCATCCATGTGCAACTTCCCGGCCCGTCTATGCCGCAATCAATTGTGCCAGCCTACAGTTATGCTAGAGGAGGGTCTTTCTACAGTCGAAATAATCCCACCTTGCTCTTTTACTCCCTCCGGTCCTTTTTACTCTGCACATTGGTTTTGTTGAAAGTCAAACTTTGCTAAGTTTGGCCAAATTTATATTAAAAATTATTAACATCTATAATATCTAATAAATATAATATGAAAATATATTACAAGATGAATCTAAAGATATTAGTGTTGTTATGTGAATGTTTATAATTTTTTATATAAAGTTGGTCAAAGTTGAATGGGATTGACTTTGGACAAACCTAATATGCAAAGTAAAAAGGACCGGAGGGAGTACATCCAATATCACCCATTTATATACCTACAGCCTAGAGAATCAACAAGTGGCCTGAAATCAAGAAGGGAACGAAGGAAACGAAGGAAACGAAAAGGAAATCAACAAACGGCCCTTTGAAGAAATTAACTCAGCAACGCCACAGAGGAAGCCACATTGGAAAAAGGAATCAACAAACGGCCATGAAAGGCAGAAATAGGGCGGCTCGGTGGTGCATAGCCAAGGAGGAGGCTGGCAGCGATGGCCAGAAGCACAACAGCTGCATGAGGGGAAGGTCATGGCAGAGTAGGACGGCGCCGGGTAGTGGTGCTGGACGTCGACCCATAGCCAGTAGGATGCGGCGGGACGTCCATGGCGCTCCGGCAGGTTGCAGACGACAGAGGGAGGGATCGGAGATTAGTGGGGGAGAGAGGCGCGCGGCTGCGGAGCTCACTCACCTCGCCGGTGAACCCCGCTGGGCGACGGCGAGCAAGGGGAGGTGCGGGAGACTGAGGGCGCACACAGGTGAGGAGGACCAAGGTAGGAGAAGGGGGCGAGACAAACTGCGGAGGAGATGGGCTCGTCGACGGAAGCGCAGGACAGGTCGTAGGCTGGATGGAGAGATTAATCGTAAGGAGAAGAGGCCGCGCGATGACCATCTTGTAGATAAGATAAGGCACGCACTTGCCGATCGCCTACTGCTTTTTCTTATCGATTAAAAGCTGCTGGATGGACTATTATTACTTGGGCTGCTATTTGTTTGTATGACTAAGGCTTAATGTTCAAAGAGTGGCGTTTTGGCACATGGAAGCGCGTGCTCCTGATTTTTAAAATGTGTTCTAATCATATTTTGAAATGTCAAAAAATTTCAAACAAAAACTTGGCGCATACATCTCGATATTGTACATGCTCACAAAGTCGTTTCGCGAAAAACCGACAACTTATGTGTCGCGTGTGAAAAAAATAAAATCCGATGTTAAAAATAGTTTTTCACAAGACATCCTTTTATCTTTTTTACACAAGGCATAAAAAATATCGATTTTCTCCGAAACTTGATGTGCACATATATAATATCGAGATGTATGCGCCAAATTTTTGTTTAGAATTTTTCACGCTTTGAAATATTTTTTCGCATGCAGGAGCGCGCGCTCCCGGGAGCACCAGTGGATTTTCGTTAATGTTCATGCCTATCATATCTTACAAATGCATTAGTAGTTACAATAATTAAAATACGTGTCACTGGAATATTAGAAAGAAATATTTCTTAAAGGAAATGATATTTGGAGCTCTCTTGTGGACTAGCTGGTTATCAATACATTCCTCCACTCTAGATGTTACCGGTGCCATTGGTGAGATATAGAGGAGAGAGGGAGGGATGAAGATTTGAGAGAGTACGCCAACGGTGCATGTTGCTCGAACTGGGTGAAGGAGGGGCCGCGTCCTATTTCGCCCCTAACGTCAGCTAGAGAGAGAGAGAGAGAGAGAGGCGTGTGGTGATGGATACGACTACCATTTCCTTGGTCCTTCAGGTGGCTACTCCCCTTCGTTGTACCAACTCTCCCACAGCTCTACATGCCTCAATCCTGGTCCTCCTTGAGCCCTTATGATGGTTTCAAAGGAAGTTGCTGCGTTGGCGCAATCGGTGCGCTCCTACTGCCGACGACAGCGTAGGAACAAAAGAGCACCATACGTTGTAAACTCTTTACTGTCTAGCCGGTCATCTTATATTCAAAGTGGGCAAGTATAAAATATGAATTCATGATAAGACGAGGAATAATCTAACGGATTGAGAGATATAGCTCAGTATTTCACCACAGCAGATAAACTCTCAAATATCACGTGAACTCTGATATTTATTTTATACTCGTTGCAACAAACGGGCTCTTTTGCTAGAACACTTCTGCCAATAATGTGCACGCTGGTAATCAGGGCCTAAAAAGGATGTTGCTATATCAGTTCCATTTATTTACCAAGGGACAGTTATGCAGATAGCCGGTTATGTAATATGCAAGACAAAGAAGGGACCCAGTTTCTTAACAGCTCCAAAAACCTGTTGGGGTGGCCGATTATTTTTTGTTAAGCAAGTGCTACAAAATTATATTTCATTCTCTGCTTTAAAATTGCATCGTTGCATCCTGATGAGTAACTTTAGTGATTTGGCTTTGCATAGATTTTATACAAAGATTTGCTCACATTGAGCATCATATTGGTAATTATGCATTTGAAAGGAAGTTCTTTTCTTGGAAAGCAAAGGTAGTAGAGTTTGATCCAAACCCAATGATCTTTTTCCTCAATTGCTTGTGCAATATATGGAAGTGGCATACACTTGATCGATAATCTGCTGAAAACTTTATAGGACAATGTCACATGTATATCTAAATCATATCATTTTCTGTTTTTTAAGGATCAGCATTGCATTCCAGCAGTTTCACACCAAAGTAAAGATAACGGAGGCAGAAGCGGATTGTGCACAATGAGGTAAACTATTGAGTAACGCAAACTCTCATTATTTTTATAATATCCATTGCAACACAAGCGATCTTTTTGCATGCACAATTTTCATGAACAATAGATGTATTTTGCACATAATTGAATACATATAAACTTTTCTCCCGTTGCAAAGCACGGGCATTTGTGCTAGTTATATAATAAAGCACGGATTGACTTCGTGTGTTCATCGTCACAATACGATTATTTTTGTGAATTTACGCTTTCATATCCATTAATCTACTCTATTAAGTGAAAGAAAAAAAGATTTGATGGACACTGTCTCTCCCGCACGAGAACGAGAGACGCCCGGCGTAGGGTTCCCTCCCCCGCCGCGCCCATCGCTCCGCTCCCGGCTACCCTCGCTACTCTCTCCCATCCCCTTGCACTCGCTGTCATAGTCCCCCGCTGTTGGTCACGACAGAGACAGCTTCTATCGCGCGGCGAGGTGGAGCACGCTCAACGTGGCTAGGGGCGGCTCGGCTAATCGGTGTAGAGTGTCGGGGGCGGCTGGATCGACAGTGGCGGTTGGAGCTTGCAAAACGGTGCCGTTGGAGGTCAACGTGGTGGCTCGAGCGGCTGGGGGCGGCGCGGCTGCTCGATGTAGAACGGCGGGGACGGCTGGATCGGCGATGGAGGCTGTAGCTTGTAGAACGGCAGTGACGGAGGCTAGAGCTTGTAGATCAGCGGGCCAACCTGAGCAACAGCTCCAAGGAGGACGCCACCAGGTACCTGGTCTGGCTGGGGGACCTCATCGATGCCAAGAAGTTGGGAGGCAGTGCTGCTGGCAGCGGCACGCTACACCTCCCTGTCGACGGTGTGGCTACTGCAGGTACCACACAAATTAACCTTCCTCATAGTAATATTCGATCATTGTGAGTTGCTGGAATTTGTACCACAAACATTTTCTGATAACATCAATCTGAATCTCTAAAGGCAGGAAGAAAGAGAGAAACATGATGAAAATTGTATTGCCGATTTTAGCAGGCATGCTGGTGCACACATGCTTATCCATTGTGATATGAGTTTGCAGGTCAAAGACACAGTGTACTATGCTCATGCATATGTGACATAAACCAATTCTACATTATGCTGCTTAGTGCTCGCACATACTGCAAAATTACAAGGCCTAGGAGAGTTGAGCACTTGTGAAGGTTTTGGGACACGAAGCCCCATTGATGGTTTTGAATTTTCAAAGCTTCAAAGATGTTGCAGCTGTGACAAACAATTTTCACCCATCACATATGATTGGACAAGGTTGTTTTGGCAACGTCCAATGTTGCCGCTGTGGAGTTCACTTGAAGAAGAACATCGGTCGAGCATTCCAATGTCGCATCCGCCGAGTTCGCCACCGAACCGTCCAATGTCGCCTCTGCTGAGTTCGCCGGAGGAAGAACATCAGCCGTCCGAATGTGCTACACCAGAGGTATGTATCAGCTTTTCCCAAATTAGTCCAACGTTGTGGTATGTATCAGCTTTTCCCAAATTAGGCCAACGTTGTTGGATATAGCTTGAATCAAAAAGAATCTTTGAAACCTGGGCGTGTACTAATGTTTCTTGTACTTTTTTCTCTTTAATCCGAGCATCCAATCTATGTAAGCCGGGTGTTGCCTGTACATTATATTAGTCCATTGTTTGTAAGTCCCTGTTTGATTCCCGATTTGCTCTCTGTTTGATTCAAATCCATGACCAAATAAGTTCATGAACAGTTTTCTGCTTGCTCCCTGTTTGACTCAAGTCTTAAAGATTCATATTTAGTTAGATAGGTTCAGTGTTTTAGAATAATATTTGAGAAGCTTCTCTATTGGCTGGCATCCCTGATGGCAGTTGTAGAAATGTAGCTAAGGAAAGAGTGCCTCATAATTCATTGGATGTAGATCAATAGGGTGTAAAAGACTTTGAGTTTCTAGCTTTCATAAAATTTACACATGTACTCCCTCCGTCCTATAATGTAAGACCATTTTGCAAGCTTAACAGTATGTTGTGGTTGGTCCTTAAACTTGAACAATAAGTGTGTGAATTGAGGTTCAGGCCATATTTAATTAGCAACTAATTATCTTGTGGCGCTTTGGCCCTAATGTATTCACAGTCTAACCATTGGATTGAATATCCATCAGAAGATTGTAGCCATTCCTGACTCCATGCCCTTTTCAAGTGGAGTTGCAGAAATGCAGAGTATGAATGGGGAAACGATCATATATGTCAACAACTACAATATGATTTATCCTGATAGAGATGCACTGGATTCTCAAGTAGTTTTAATTTTTTTCTAGATATCTCAAGTAATTAAGAGTCTACAATTCATGAAAAACAAAAAGAAGGTGTCATGTCAGCAGCTCAAGCTAATCAAGTACCAAAATAAAAGGGACCAGTAGTCAGGTTCAATTAACCAAATGTTTCACATCTATTAACCTGTATCTTGATTGAGATGCACTGGGTTCACAAGTATTTTTAGTGTTTTTTCTAGATAGCTAACAAAAGGAAGGTATTCTATTAGCTGATCAAGCTAATTTTGTGTTTTTTCTAGATAGCTAACAAAAGGAAGGTATTCTATTAGCTGATCAAGCTAATTAAGCAAAAATAATTAAAGAGACCAGTAGTCGGGTTCCATTAACCAAACGCATCACGTCTATTAACCTGTACTCATAGTAGCCCACGTTGTTCAATATTGCTTGGATATTTGCCCCTTTTTTACAAATCAAAATAAGTCTTTGTAACCTGGGCGTTTACTAAAGTTGTATGCACTTTTTTCTGTTTAATCTGGGTGTCCAATCTCTGTAAGTTGGGTGTTTCTTGTATTTTATATTAGGTGTTACCTATACTTTATATTAGTCCAACGTTTGTCAGTCTGTGTTTAATTCCCTATTTGCTCCCTATGGACAAATAAGTTTTTTTTCTCCCAGTTTGATTAAAGTTCTGAAATATGCATAGATGCTACACTTATGTCAGTAAACGAACAAAAAACTAGGAATGATCTTTTAGTCAGTTTTGTGTCACCGAGTAAATTTGTGCTTGAGATTACAATTACTTTGAACAGAGAAATTAAGAAAAATATCTGGAATCATCATCACCCCTTAACCGATTCGGCGGCAGGATGTAGAAATCCAATCTACTTGGTGGAGACATACTGGCATGTGATGCCGTCCAACTAATAGTTGTTATATGCCTTCCATTGTGTTTGAATTTTTTCTCTTGCATTGCCTGGACTACCTGATAGAAGCTCCTGTCAGCTAATATTATTATGCCTGGAGCGGCAAGCATGTCCATATTCTGTGCTGCCAGCGGCAAGCAATACAGCGTAGGTTTTGTAAGTGCTAACATGGTAAATTAATAGGGATTATCTAATCTTTTTGTATTAAGGAGTTCTATGCGTTTACATCATGCAAAGATTATTGTACTATTAATTACTCTATACTGGAGAAGTCAAAGAGTATCATACTCAGGGTCAGTTACATAGTTGAAACATTTGTAACCAGACACTGACCTGAAAGTTAGGCACACTAGTTAAGTTTGATTCTTTTAACAGAAGGATTTTATTTATATGGCATTAAGCACACTTTACAAATAGCAGCTCGAGTGGCTGAGCACTCATTGCTGATAGCTCAATATAGGTAGGACATTGTTCCAGATTAGTATCTAAACCTTGATCTGAATGTAGGCAAGTAGAGCGGAAAGGTTTATCTTGCACTTTGACAGCAAGTCTAGCCTGATGGTGTGCCTTGAGATTCAGACTCATGTGCACTTTGAGTATTCTGCATGGATGAAATGACGGTGTGGTCTGGATAGCAGCTAAGATTGGCCGGATAGCCCACGGACCTGCTTTAGTAACATCAGGTTCTACAATAGCTGAGGCAAGCACGACATAGTCTGTCAAAAACTTCGGATCTTGCACATGTAGTTGAGCTGCAATCTTCACCGCCAATAGCAGTCCATAAGCCTCTACCTGCAGAGCTGATGCTACTGGTGGCGACACAGTAGAGATGTATACATGTTCGGTATGTTGCCCGTTAATTTTTAAGAAAACACCTATGTCCGCCTTTGCTATAGCTTGTCCTGGCTCCAACGACCAAGCTGCATCTGAGTATATTTGTGTACCTAAAAAATCTATTGTAGACTGAGAAGTAACAACACTAGAGAGCTTTAGCAGTTCTGGCTGACTATGATCTCCCTTCGGAGTTGAATCGTGAACCTGTAACTCCTTAATCAGTGAAATGTACAATGCACAATATCAAACTGTTCTTATCTTTCTCACCTCCTCCCAATTCCACAATTATTTTTTGTTATTAATTTCACCACAACAGAATTATTGTAATAGTGTGCATCTTCGTGATTTTATATATTTTCCTGTGTGGTTACTTTGTTTAACAAAATAATTTGCTTGATGCGCTTAGAAATAATACTGTTATATATGGTGTGTGACTTGCATGGTTTAATTTGGTACATTTTCGTTACTACTAAACTAAGACATACATGTTCACTGAGGACGAACGGTCATTATTGACTTTCAAATTATAAAATATGTGGAAGCTATGTTTCAACTCCTGAGGTGTATCCCTAGCAGGATCTTCCTTGGTAGTCAAATGTATAATGTATAAAAATTTGAAGGGCGAAATTAAAGGACAGTGGCATAAATCATAAACCTCGGTAACATCGGAAGGTGAAGATTCTGATGGAGAAATGAAAGAGAAGGGGCGAAATTAAAGGACAGTGGCATATTAAACCACAAACCACAATAAGATCAGAAGGAGAAGATGGAAGATGGAAGTGGCAACACGAATGAGTCACTTGGTGCATACGAGGATTTTGTTCTCCCGTTGCAACGCACGGGCTGTTTTGCCGGTAATTATACAATAAAGTTACAGCAGTACATGATGGGATTTGATGTAATATGTACTAACCATTCTAATAAAAAGTTCAGTTAAGTTTTGTGTGGATGAAGTGTTTGAAGATCAAGGAGGTATTCATATGAGAAGAATAAGCAGAGACAAGAGTTCAAGCCTGAGGATGCCCAGGGCACCCCAAGTAAATATTCAAGAAGACTCGAGCGTCTAAGTTTGGGGATGCCTGGGGAGGCATTTCATATTTCTTCGACAATTATTAGTATGCTTCAGTTTTTGTTTTGTTCATATGATATGTGTAAATTCTTGGAGCATCATGTGCATTTTATTTTCCTGGTAATAATGCACCATGCTAGTATGAGATAGTCCTTGGTTGATTTATAGAATGTACTTTGCACTTCACTTATATCTTTTGAGTATGTCTTTATAGAATACTTCATGTGCTTCACTTATATCGTTTGAAGTTTGGATGCCTGTTTCTCTACATATAGAAAACTATTATTCATAGAATGCTCTTTTGCTTCACTTATATTTATTAGAGCATGGGCAAGTCTTTTGTAGAAAGTATTAAACTCTCATGCTTCAATTATATCTATTTAGAGAGTCAATATGAATTGGTCATTCACATGGTTAGTCATAAAATCCTACATAAAACTTGTAGATCATTTAATATAATATGTTTGATTTCTTGCAATAGTTTTGCGATATTAAGATGGTGATATGAGGGGGTACCAGTGAATAATTATGGTTTAGTAAGAATATTGGTGTTAAGGTTTGCGATTCCCTATGCATGCACGTACAATCTCTAGTTATGCAGCGAAGTTATATCCTACTCATGGTAGTATTCAATGTTAAGTATTTGCAATGCATGATTATGACCGTTGTCGCTCTCTAGTTGGTCGCTTCTCAATCTATTTGCTAGCCTTCGCCTGTACTAAGCAAGAATTTTTCTTGTGCATCCAAACCCTTAAACCAAAGATTTTTCAAGATGAGTCCACCATATCAACCTATATGGTATCCAAGTAAATTTGCATGTGCCACCCCTAAACATTCAAACAAGAATCTGTTTTGTGTGCTTGTACCGCTCGTGGAGTGGTAGAGGGTGGTTAGTACCTTCCATGCTAAGCGGGTTATTCTCATGATAAGTGTTTATTCACTTGTCATTGCACGAGAGAGGCTGGTAATTGGGATTCCCAGTCCTGTAATCAAAATAAAGAAAAATTATAATGAAATGAACTCCCCCGGAAAGTTGATTTTATGGAGGGCACCCAAGGATTCCGCCAGCCATGACTTTTGTTTGAATGGCTGAGGGGGAGAAAACTTTACCTTTCCGCTTGGGGACCATCGATAATGTGTTTAACATGGAAGATATTGAGAATCTTCGGCCATGACATCGACAGGAAAAGTACACCTTTCAAAATGAATTCATCTTTGATTTAAGCTTTGAGCTCTGGCACCTCTACATATCCATGCTTCCCTTTGCAAAAGTCCTATCTATTTACTTTTATGTTATTTACTTTTAATGTTGAGTTATCACCTTCTCATTCAAGCACCAGTTGGGAGCATTATTGTCATTTTTATGCATTAGGTGTAGCTAATGTTGTGTGCGCCATGACTGGATCAATGATTGAGCATGACGGGCTAGGGATGGCGTCCTTTAACATTTTTGTTCTCAAAGGCATGATTGTTTGTTGGTATGCCCGAGTATTGATATCTCCATATCAAATGATAGACTATTGCTTTCAATCACTCATATCTTAATATTTATGACCCGACAAGATTATTTAACCGACATTACGCTAGGTAGTATTCCAGATCAAAAACTAATTTTTTATCATTTAGCTACTCAAGAATGAGCAGGAATTAAGCCTGGGGATGCTGATACATCTCCGTCGTATCTATAATTTTTTATTGTTCCATGCCGTTATTTTACAACTTCTACATACTTTTGGCAACAGTTTACATGATTTTCTTGGACTAACATATTGATCCAGTGCCCAGTGTTAGTTCCTATTTGTTGCATGTTTTTTTCGCGTTATATCCATACCGAATGAAGTCCAAATGCGATAAAAATTTATGAAGAATTATTTTGGGATATATGTTATTTTTGGGAAGAAGAATCAATGCGAGATGATGCCCATGGGGGACACAAGCCCAGAGGGTGCGCCCCCTACCCAGGGCGTGCCTAGCAGGCTTGTGGGTCCCCTGTAAGGCAGTTGGTGCCCTTCTTTCGCCGCAAAAATAAAATATTCAGAAGAAAATCACCTCAAAATGTTAGCCCAATCGGAGTTACAAATCTCCGAGAATTTAAGAAACGATGAAGGGCCAGAAACCAGGAACGTGAAACAAAAGAGCAGACACACACACACACACATAGAGAGAGAGAGATCCAATCTTGAAGGGGCTCCTGCCCTCTCGGAGCCATGGACTAGAGGGGAAACTGTCCTCCCATCTATGGGGGATGCCAAGGAAAAATAAGGAGGGGGATATCTCCCCCTCTTTCCCGTGGCTCCGGAACGTAGGTTGGGAAACCATCGTGACACCGATCTACACCAACAACTTTGCCACCGTCAACACCAACTTTCTCCCCTTCTATGCAACGGTGTAACTATGGAAGCCCTCGATTCAATCACAAACTAATCACACAAGCAAACGAGTATGATCAAGATTAGAGACTCACGGGGAGATATCACAACAAAACTCTAAACACAAATAAAGTCATACAAGCTTCACATTACAAGCCAGAGCCTCAAGGGCTCGAATACATAAGCTCAAACATAAACGAGTCATCGGAATCAACACTATCCGAGTACAGACATAAGTCAAACAAGTTTCCATAAGATGGCTAGCACAAACAGGGATATAGATCAAAGAGGCGCAGGCCTCCTGCCTGGCATCCTCCTAAACTACTCCTAGTTGTCAGCGGCCTGCATGTAGTAGTAGGCACCCTCGGGGTAGTGGCGTTTGTCGACAGTGGCGTCTGGCTACTTCATCTGATCGCAGCAACCGAGTATAGGGGAAAAGGGGGAAGCAATGCAACTGTGAGTACTCATCCAAAGTACTCAAAAGACTGACATCAGATCTACACTACATATGCATCGATATCAATGAAAGGGGTAGTATCTGTGGACTAGACTACAGAATGCTAGAATAAGCGGGGAGAAGCTAGTCCTATCGAAGACTACGCTTCTGGCAACTTCCATCTTGAAACAGGAGAAGAGAATAGCAAGAATAGTGTCAAGTAACAACATATAGCATAAACCTACCTGATGATCCTCTCCTGGACACCCTGCGAGAGAGAGAGATCACCGGGTTGTATCTGGCACTTGAAAGGGTGTGTTTTATTAGGTATCTGGTTCTAGTTGTAAGAGGTTGGAATACAACTCCAAGTGTCCTGTCATCATGGACACGGCTATTTGAATAGATAAATCTTCCCTACAGGGGTGCACCACATTACCCGACACGCTCGATCACTTTGGCCGGACACACTTCCCTGGGTCATGCCCGGCCTCAGAAGATCAACACATCGCAGCCCTACCTAGGCCCAACAGAGAGGTCAGCACGCCGGTCTACATCCTTAACACGCAGGGGTCTTGGGCCCATCGCCCGTTGCACTCCTGCACATTGTGTACGCGACCATTGAGTAGACCTAGCAACCTCCATTACAAAGGAAGGTGCTTTACGCGGTCCAACCCGGCGCGCGCTTCTTAGTCACTAACGCCAGGAAAGCTTTGGCTAATACTATAATGCCAGTTGCCCATATCTTATCCCACGTGGAGGTTACTGCCTATAGGTCAAAACCAACTCAGATCAAATATCCAAACTCATTATGTGTGTTAGTCATAAGTAACCGCTGACACCGAGCAGGGACCAGACCCACCTCTCTCCTGGGTGGTCTCAACCTTCCCTATCGCTCCGCCACAAAGTAACACTCGGGGGTCGTTGGGAAGCCAGGCCCACCACTACCTTGATGGAACCACCTTTCCCTTCAGCTCCCACATCCAAACAGTAACATAAGTATGTAATAGTATGGTATATACCCGTGATCACCACCCGAAGTGATCACGGCCTGATAGTATAGCATGGAAGACGGACAAGTATGTAGGGCCACTAATGGAAATCTAGGATCCTATACTAACCATGTAGGATTGCAGGTAAAGGAATCAATAGTAGTAGCAAAGACAGGCTATGCAGCAGAATAGGATCATCCAAAAAGCAGTAACAGCTACGCTACTCTAATGCGAGTAGTAGAGAGAAGGAGTGGGCGATATCGGGATGATCAAGGGGGGTTTTGCTTGCCTAGAAGCTCTACGAAGAAGGACGGGTCATCGACACCATAGTCCATCGGGGCAGCAGTGGCGTCAGTCTCGAAGTCTACCTGCGAGAAGAGGGGGGAGAAACAATGAATACAATGCAAACAGATGCATGATGATGCATGACATGGGAAAAGCGATGCTAGAGGTGATCTAACGCAGTACTAGGTGATACCGGAGAAGGTGGAAAACATCCGGGTAAGTATTCCCAGAGTTAGGCATTTTTAGACAAATGAAACGGAGGGGGACAGTACCATGTTCGCTATGCTAGGGGCGTGTGGCAAACGAAGGGAGTGCATATTCGGAATCGTCATGTTTTTCTAAGCAACTTTCATGCATAAAACATTTTCATCAGTGTTACAGATTATTTTATATTAATTTTCAAAGTTTTAATTCATTTTTGGTATTAACAGATTTAAGTTAAATAAAAAAAATTATTCCATCAGCATGACGTCAGCGATCAATGCTGACCATTAACCGGTCAACCTGACGTGCGAGTCCCATCTATCATTGACTATTTAACATAATTAACATATTAATTAGTTAATTAGGTTAATTAAGTTTAACAAGTTAATTAAAAAGAATTAATTAAGTTAATTAACTCGCTATTTAATTATTATTATTATTTCAATTCTTTTTAACAACATTTTCTTTTTAACCCCACGGTGCCAAATTGGGGCGGCCGTAGCGGGTGTGGGCGCCAGCCTGACAAGGCTAACGGGGCAGAGCGGAACAGGGAGGCTGAGCGGGCACCCGCTCGGCAGGGGACGGCAAGGCCACGACCATGGTCGGGTGGCCGCTGATGGTTGCGGCCAGGGGAACATGCGGCGCGGGGCAGGGGCGGTCAGCGCGCGCGAACGAGGGCACAGGGGAAGTTGATGAGGCCGCGGGCGAGCTGGGAACGTGGATGGCGAGGCAGCAGCCTGCACGGGCGATCTGCGGCTCTGGCTGGAGCGGGGCGAGGGGGCGAGGCCTGCCGGCAAGTGCGGCAGGGGCTTGCGGGTGACATCGCAGTAGCAGCTACGGGGAAGCGACAGAGGCGAGCGACGGTTGATGGGTGCTACTTCTTGAGCTTGCATTGTTTTTTCCCTTGAATAGGAAAGGGTGATGCAACAAAGTAGACTAAGTATTTCCCTCAGTTTTGAGAGACAAGGTATCAATCCAGTAGGAGACAATGTGCAAGTCACTGAATACCTACACAAACAAACACCATCTTGCACCCAACGTGATAAGGGGTTGTCAATGTCGATGTCCTGGGAACAGGGGTACCCAGACTTGCCTGCCTGCGGCCCACGGCGTGGCTCCTTGGCGGCCCGGTACGGCCCAGTTTTAGCAACAACAATCCAAGACCCTCGAGAGGGGCCAAGCCTCGCGAGGCGGACGACACCAAGACCTCCCCGGGGGGCAGCCTCACTAGGCTGGCTCCCGAGGAGCAGAGAAATCAAGTCAATGTGCACTTCACGAGGTTCACGTGACATGAGCCATGACGACCAAGGCCAGGTGGGCACCAGCGGGCGCAGTGTACCAATTTCCTCTTTGGTGCTAAGGAGGCAAGTGCAGGCACGGAGTCCCGAGGAATCAAGCAAAGGTTTCCATATCGGTGCAATGAGACCAAGACCGCTAGGACAACAGGACGGAGGTCATCGCGGAGCCCACTACAATGTCACCACCAAAGCCTTTGTAGGCGAAGACTTCTTTTGTCAGGATAACTTGTACTAGTTGTCCCCCTTTGAATTTGGTCGTTGTGGGATCCCTTCCGCCTACATTTGGGAAGAGGACCAAGTCCACTATAAATAGGACCTAGGCACCACCATGGAGGGGGATTAGGATCATTCAGATCATCCTCTCACCCACCAGCTCATCGAGCTCAAGAAGCCCTTACCTCCTGAGGCGGTTCATCCACTATACTAGTTCATCTCAGCCCCTCGAGGCAATCCACCACAAAGCTAGAGTAGGGTATTACACCACAAGGTAGCCCAAACTAGGATAAACTATTGTGTCCCTTGTCCCTCGAGTTCGTCGAGCTAGGTTGTGGAATCATTGGGCCGGCAGGTCGGGAAGAGGGAGTTCTTTGTACGCAGCCTGGTGTTCGAACCTCTCAAGGGTCTACGGAGCCCCGAATCCAACATTTGGCGCGCCATCGCTCCACTGTCTCCATGGCTGATGCTCGTCGAGCCTGTGCTGAGCATCAAGCTGCTCTTGCCGCCCGCGTAGCTCAGATGGAGCCCATTGGCGGGCCTCCCCGTCTTTCTCCATCACCCGCCGCCAACACCGCCACCGACCCAGTAGGGCACGAGTAGCAAGCTTCATTGCAGCACCCCTCCATGCGGTGGGACAGACGCACCGCCACCTCGTCGTTGACACCGACCGGCTCGTCGTTCTACGCTCATCACGGTCCGGCGAATGCGTAGGCTACGTTCCTCATGGCGCGTGAGCTCCTACGCTACCACCCGGTTGACGACCTCTACGAAGACTGGTTCGACCGCATCACCGAGCTAGTCAGCGTGGCTGGGGGCTCACCTGCCCTGTCCCTCTCGTTGCCTCGTCTGACACCTGCTGCGGGTGACGTAGCCCATGGAGCGCCTCTGCCACCTCCCCGTCAGGACATCGCCCTCTGCCCAAGACGCACGGCCCCATGGCATGACCCACACACGCCGGGCGCCTACACGCGAAGAGGAAAGTTGCCGGGAGGTCCAACGGCCGCAAGAAGGTGCTCCAGCGCTCCCTCCACCACCACATCAAGACTGCGCCCTGCCTGCAGTGGTGGCACGCGAGCACCAAGACCAGGCTCCACCTCCATGACAAGCTCCGGTGACCACAGTGGGCTGCCGCGCCTTCACCCCTGAGCTATGCAGCGTCGTCTGGCCAGGCAAGTTGAAGCCCGACCTGCCTCCACGCTACGATGGTGCCCCCGACCCTGCTGAGTTCCTGCAGCTCTACGAGCTAAGCATCGAGGCTGCCAGCGGCGACGAGAAGGTCATGGCGAACTGGTTCCCCATGGCCCTCATCGATGGAGCACGCTCGTGGCTCCTGAATATGCTCGCGGGATCGATCTCGTCCTGGGGCGAGATGCACGAGCGTTTCATCGCCAACTTCCAGGGCACTCGCGACCGCCCGCCTACCGCGGTGACCTGCGGAGCATTAGGTAGCAGCCAGGGGAGACCCTGCAAAAGTACATCCTGCGCTTCAATAACGTTCGCCTCAAGATCCCCAAGGTTTTGAACGAAGCCATCATCTTGGCATTCTCCGATGGCGTCCATGATGTCAAGATGAAGGAGGAGCTCGCCATCCACAAGGACCTATGCACGACTCTAGAGATGTTCAACATGGCTACCAAGTGCGCGAGAGCTGAGGAAGGGTGCCTATCCCTCCTCGAACTCCAAGCTACCGACCCAGAAGAAAAGAAGGCCAAGGCCAAGGATGTGAAGCGCAAGGGGGCTGGTGTGCTTGCGGCTGAACTAGAGATGAAGCGCGACTGCAACCACCCAGAGTCGTCCAAGGGCAGTCGTCCATTCTGCGTCTTCCACAACTTACACAACCACAACACTGACGACTGTTAGGAGCTCAGGGCCATTCATGATAGGTGCCTCGGTTGATGCCCCGAGCGCAATGATCGAGGCTACGGCCGCGGAGGAGGCAAAAGTGTAGGAAGTTGGGACGACCGCAGCCCCTGCCAGGAGTGGCGCGACCAGCCTCATGAGGATCATCGGCAAGGCCAGCCTCGCGAGGGCGCCTGGAGAGACCAGCCTCGTGAGGACAAACCTCAGCGCAATGCCGGCCTCCCTCCACTGCCACCACCACCAAGAAGGAACGACGACCACCACCCAGACGAGGGGGTTGGGGGCTTCCAGGAGCCTCGTGCCATCGCTTGCATCTTGGGTGGCGCTTAGGCCCCAGCCTCCCAATGATTCTTAAAGCAGTTCACTCATGATGTGAACGCGGCTCTCCCCAGGCTCGAGGCCACACATCCGCTCAGGTAGTCCAAGTGCACCATCACCTTTAGCTCATCCGACCAGCTCAAGTGCACGGCAACTGCTGGCACCCTCCCGATGCTTTGCTCGCCCGTCATCAGCAATGTCCTTGTCACCAAGATGCTCATCGATGGTGCTGCGGGGCTCAATGTTCTTGCCATATGATCAGTTGCAGCCCACCAAGCCCTTCTCAGGAGTGACCGGCGGCTCCACCACCTCGATAGGGCAGATGCGCCTCCCTCTCACATTCGGCCAATGCGACCACTACCACACCGAGCTCATCGACTTCGATGTCGCTCACATCCGCCTCTCGTACAACGCCATCCTTGGATATCCAGCCCTGGCCAAGTTCATGGCAGTGACCCACCATGGCTACAACGCCCTCAAGATGCCAGGGAACCGCGATATCTTCACGATCGCTTCCGAGGAGAAGGACGCGGTGTGCTCTCTCGAGCGTGCCTACCAGGCTGTGGCGGTCGAAGACCCAGACAATGAAGGCGCCATCTACCCCCCTGAGGCCATCCCCAAGAAGAAGAAGTAGCTGCTCCGCCAAGAGCCTCGGGAGAGCGGAGTCTCCAGCGACACCATCTCAGGATCAGCACCCATGGATGGGGTGCCTCCCTCGCGCACATAGGAAAGCACGCCTAGCGCCCTCCTCAGGCTGGGCTCAGGGGCTCTCTGCTGGAGGGCCTTTGACTTAGCCAAGGTCGTGAGGGAGGCGCTCGAGAACCACATGGAGGCCTGCTTCGTCGAGCACCTCTCCCACAAGGGCATGAGGCACGGGGTGCTAGGTGCTCAGGAGTTCATCACCAAGGCGACCGAGGAGCTTCAGGAAGCGAGAGCCATGCGCGGCTCCTTGTCCTGGCGAGGACAACGAGCTACGCGTCTGCGTCAACATCCTAGTGCTCAATAGAGCCACATCCAAGGAGCGCTTCTGGGATTCACACGTTGGTCGGTGTGAGGGTCCACCCCACAGTTATGTCTGCATGCCCTTGGCCTGTCAGGCGTGGCTGTTACCTTCCAGCGCCGCCTGCGAGGCATCATGGCTACTAAGGAGGCCAGGCACCATGTGGTCGTGGCGAAGATGGCAACGGTTCTTCACGAGCCTCCCACGCCTCTAGAGCCTCCCGAGGTTCAGGACCTGCTACGTCTTGAGCTTGCGTTGGTTTTCCCCGAAGAGGAAGGGATGATGCAGCAGAGTAGCATAAGTATTTCCCTCAGTTTTTGAGAACCAAGGTATCAATCCAGTAGGAGGCCACGCTCAAGTCCCTCGTACCTGCACAAAGCGATAGCTACCTTCAACCAACGCGATTAGGGGTTGTCAAGCCCTTCACGGTCACTTACGAGAGTGAGATCTGATAGATAGAATATTTTT
Source organism: Triticum dicoccoides (assembly GCF_002162155.2). Lineage (NCBI taxonomy): Eukaryota > Viridiplantae > Streptophyta > Magnoliopsida > Poales > Poaceae > Triticum > Triticum dicoccoides. Next base: position 241,308,404 of record NC_041386.1, on the reverse strand, counting down.
GGTATTTTTGATATAACGATGCAAAGTAAAAAGAAAAAGCAAAGTAAATAGCAAAAAAAATATAAAAGTGATGGAGATTGATATGCTGAGAATAGACCCGGGGGCCATAGGTTTCACTAGTGGCTTCTCTCGAGAGCATAAGTTTTGTACGGTGGGTGAACAAATTACTGTTGAGCAATTGACAGAATTGAGCATAATTATGAGAATATCTAGGCATGCTCATGTATATAGGCATCACGTCCGTGACAAGTAGATCAAAACAATTATGCATGTACTACTATTACTCCACTCATCGACCGCTATCCAGCATGCATCTAGAGTATTAAGTTAAAAACAGAGTAACGCTTTAAGCAAGATGACATGATGTAGAGAGATAAATACATGCAATATGAAATAAACCCCATCTTGTTATCCTCGATGGCAACGATACAATACGTGTCTTGCTGCCCCTTCTGTCACTGGGAAAGAACACCGCAAGATCGAACCCAAAGCTAAGCACTTCTCCCATGGCAAGAACTACCAATCTAGTTGGCCAAACCAAACGGATAATTCGAAGAGACTTGCAAAGATAACCAATCATACATATAAGAATTCAGAGAAGATTCAAATATTGTTCATAGATAGACTTGATCATAAACCCACAATTCATCGGTCTCAACAAACACACCGCAAAAGAAGAAGATTACATTGAATAGATCTCCACAAGAGAGGGGGAGAACATTGTATTGAGATCCAAAAAGAGATAAGAAGCCATCTAGCTACTAACTATGGACCCGAAGGTCTGAGGTAAACTACTCACACTTCATCGGAGGGGCTATGATGATGTAGAAGCCCTCCGTGATGACGGCCCTCTCCGGCGTCGCTCCGGAACAGGCCCCAAGATGGGATCTCGTGGATACAGAAAGTTGCGGCGGTGGAATTAGGTTTGTGGCTCCTGTTCTGATCATTTGGGGGTACGTGGGTATATATAGGAGGAAGGAGTACGTCGGTGGAGCACCGAGGGGCCCACGAGGCAGGGGGGCGCCCTGTAGGGGGGGGGGGCGCCCACTACCCTCGTGACCGCCTCCGGTACTTCTTGGAGTAGGGTCCAAGTTTCCTGGGTCTTATCGGAGAAGAAAATTACGTTCCAAAAAGGATTTTTCTGTTTGGACTCCGTTTGATATTCTGTTTCTTCGAAACACTGAAATAGGCAAAAAACAACAATTCTGGGCTGGGCCTCCGGTTAATAGGTTAGTCCCAAAAATAATATAAAAGTGAAAAATAAAGCCCAATATAGTCCAGAGCAGTAGATAATATAGCATGGAGCAATCAAAAATTATAGATACGTTGGAGACGTATCAGGCATCCCCAAGCTTAATTCCTGCTCGTCCTCGAGTAGGTAAATGATAAGAAGAGAATTTTTGATGCGGAGTGCTACTTGGCATAATTTCAATGCAAAATTTCTTAATTGTGGTATGGATATTCAGATTAGAAAGATTCAAGACAAAAGTTCATATTGACATAAAGAATAATAACACTTCAAGCATACTAATAAAGTAATTATGTCCTCTCAAAATAACATGGCCAAAGAAAGTTATTCCTACAAAATCATATAGTCTGGCTATGCTCTATCTTCACCACACAAAGTATTTAAATCATGCACAACCCCGATGACAAGCCAAGCAATTGTTTCATACTCTAACTTTTCCAAAACCTTTTCAATCTTCACGCAATACATGAGCGTGAGCCATGGACATAGCACTATGTGGAATAGAAGGGTGGTTGTGGAGAAGACAAAAAGAGGGGAAGATAGTATCACATCAACTAGGTGTATCAACGGGCTATGGAGATGCCCATCAATAGATATCAATGTGAGTGAGTAGGGATTGCCATGCAACGGCTGCACTAGAGCTATAAGTATATGAAAGCTCATCAAAAGAAACTAAGTGGGTGTGCATCCAACTCGCTTGCTCACGAAGACCTAGGGCAATTTGAGGAAGCCCATCATTGGAATATACAAGCCAAGTTCTATAATGAAAAAATTTCCACTAGTATATGAAAGTGACATAACGAGAGACTCTCTATCATGAAGATCATGGTGCTACTTTGAAGCACAAGTGTGGTAAAAGGATAGTAACATTGTCTCTTCTCTCTTTCTCTCATTTTCTTTATTTGGGCCTTTTCTCTTTTTTTATGGCCTCTTTTTTTTCGTTCGGAGTCTCATCCCGAGTTATGGGGGAATCATAGTCTCCATCATCCTTTCCTCACTTGGGACAATGCTCTAGAAAATGATGGTCATCACACTTTTATTTTTCTTACAACTCAACAATTGCAACTCGATACTTAGAACAAATATGACTCTATATGAATGCCTCCGGCGGTGTACCGGGCTATGCAATGAATCAAGAGTGACATGTATGAAATAATTATGAATGGTGGCTTTGCCACAAATACGATGTCAACTACATGATCATGCTAGCAATATGACAATGATGGAGCATGTCATAATAAACGGAAAGGTGGAAAGTTGCATGGCAATATATCTCGGAATAGCTATGGAAATGCCATGATAGGTAGGTATGGTGGCAGTTTTGAGGAAGGTATATGGTGGGTGTATGATACCGGCGAAAGGTGCGCGGTATTAGAGAGGCTAGCAATGGTGGAAGGATGGGAAAAAGTGCATATAATCCATGGACTCAACATTAGTCATAAAGAACTCATATACTTATTGCAAAAATCTAGAAGTTATCAAAGAAAAGTATTACGCGCATGCTCCTAGGGGTATATATTGGTAGGAAAAGACCATCGCTCGTCCCCAACCACCACTCATAAGGAAGACAATCAATAAATAAATTATGCTCCGACTTCATCACATAACGGTTCACCATACATGCATGCTACGAGAATCACAAACTTTAACACAAGTATTCTTTAAATTCAAAACTACTAAACTAGCATAACTCTAATATTATCATCTCCATATCTCAAAACAATTATCATGCATCAATCTTCTCTTAGTATTCAATGCACTCAAAAGAAAATTTCACATATCTTGAACACCAAGCATATTTATATTAAGAAAATTACCATGCTATTAAGACTCTCAAAATAATTTAAGTGAAGCATGAGAGATCAATAGTTTCTTTAAAACAAACCACCACCGTTCTCTAAAAGATCTAAGTGAAGCACATAGAGCAAAATTATAACGCTCAAAAGATATAAGTGAAGTGCATAGAGCAAAACTACATAGCTCAAAAGATTTAAGTGAAGCACATAGAGTATTCTATCAAATTTCAATTCAAGTATGGCTCTCTCAAAAGGTGTGTACAGCAAGGATGATTATAGCATACTAACAAACAAATACGCAAATAATACAAGACGCTCCAAGCAAAACACATATCATGTTGGTGAATAAAAATATAGCTCCAAGTAAATTACCGATGGAAGTGGACGAAAGAGGGGATGCCTTCCGGGGCATCCCCAAGCTTTGACTTTTTGGTGTCCTTGGATTATCTTGGGGGTTCCATGGGCATCCCCAAGCTTAGGCTCTTGCCACTCCTTGTTCCATAATCCATCAAAAGAACTCACCTAAAACTTGAAAACTTCACAACACAAAACTCAATAGAAATCTCGTGAGCTCCGTTAAAGAAAGAAAACAAAATACCACTTCAAGGTACTGTAATGAACTCATTCTTTATTTATTTTGGTATTAAACCTACTGTATTCAAACTTCTCTATGGATTATAAACTATTTTACTAACCATGGATTCATCAAAATAAGCAAACAACACAAAAAAAACAGAATCTGTCAAAAACAGAACAGTCTGCAGTAATCTGTAACTAACGCAAACTTCTGGAACTCCAAAAAAATCTACCAAAATTAGACGACCTAGATAATTTGTTTATTTATCATCAGCAATTGGAATCAGTATTTTATAACGTTCTGATGATTTTTAGTAATTCGGGCACTGAACGCAAAGTTTCTGGAAATTACAGCAAGATCAAATAACTATCATCCAAGAAGATCCAATAGTTCTAGCTTGGCACAAACACTAATTAAAACACAAAACCACATCCAAACAGAGGGTAGATGGGTTATTTTATTCCCTAACAGAATAAAAACACAAAAAATAAAAATAAAATTGGGTTGCCTCCCAACAAGTGATATCGTTTAACGCCCCTAGTTAGGCATAAAAGCGAGGATAGATCTAGGTATTGCCATCTTTGGAAGGCAATCCATAAGTGGCTCTCATGATGGTTTGATATGTCAATTTTATTTTCTTTCTTGGAAAGTGTTCCATGCCCTTTTTTAATGGAAATTGGAATCTAATATTCCCTTCCTTCATATCAATAATCGCACAAACCATTCTAAGGAAAGGTCTACCAAGAATAATAGGGTAAGAAGGATTGCAATCTATATCAAGAACAATGAAATCTACGGGCAAATAATTCCTATTTGCAACAATAAGAACATCATTAATTCTTCCCATAGGTTTCTTAATAGTGGAATCCGCAAGATGCATGTTTAGAGAGCAATCATCAAGATCGTGGAAATCTAGCAAATCACACAAAGTTTTGGGGATAGTGGAGACACTAGCACCCAAATCACACAAAGAATAAAACTCATGATCTTTAATTTTAATTTTGATCGTTGGTTCCCACTCACCATAGAGTTTTCTAGGGATAGAGACTTTCAACTCAAGTTGTTCTTCATAAGATTGCATCAAGGCATCAACAATATGTTCGGTGAAGGCCTTCTTTTGACTATAAGCATGCGAAGAATTTAGCACGGATTGCAACAAAGAAATACAATCAATCAAAGAGCAACTTTCATTATTAAATTCCTTGAAATCCAATATAGTGGGTTTAGCAACATCTAAATTTTTATTTCTTTCAATCCCACTTTCGTCAATTTCATCATAAAGATCTAAATACTCTGAATTTTTGGAACGCCTTCTAGATAAAGGAAGATCATATTCAGTTTCATCAAGATTCATATTGCAAAACAAAGATTTGATAGGGGACACATCAATAACTTTTAGATCTTCATCTTGATTTTCATAAGAATTAGAAGAACACGCTTTAATAAAGGCATCTTTGGAAGCACACATCCTAGCGGTTCTTTCTTTACACTCATCAATTGAAATTCTCATGGATTTTAGAGACTCATTAATATCATGCTTAGGTGGAATAGATCTAAGTTTAAAAGCATCAACATCAAGAGCAATTCTATCAACGTTCCTATCCAAATCATCAATCTTAAGCAAATTTTCTTCAATCATAGCATTAAAATTCTTTTGCGAAGAAATAAATTCTTTAATATTAGATTCAAAACCAGAGGGCATCTTATTATAATTTCCATAAGAGTTGTTGTAGGAATTCCCATAATTATTAGAAGGATTACTAGGATAAGGCCTAGGATTAAAATTCCCTCTATAAGCGTTGTTACCAAAATTATTCCTACCAACAAAATTCACATCCATAGATTCATTGTTATTCTCAATCAAGGTAGACAAAGGCATATCATTAGGATGAGAAGAAACACTCTTAGTAGCAAATAATTTCATAAGTTCATCCATCTTTCCACTCAAAACATTGATTTCTTCTATCGCATGCACTTTTTTTATTAGAAGATCTTTCAGTATGCCATTGAGAATAATTAACCATAATATTATCTAGGAGTTTAGTAGCATCTCCTAATGTGATTTCCATAAAAGTGCCTCCCGCGGCCGAATCTAAAAGATTTCTAGAAGCAAAATTCAATCCGGCATAAAATTTTTGTATAATCATCCACAAATTTAAGCCATGAGTAGGGCAATTATGTATCATTAATTTCATTCTCTACCAAGCTTGTGCAACATGTTCATGATCAAGTTGCTTAAAATTCATAATATCGTTTCTAAGAGAGATGATCTTAGCGGGAGGAAAATACTTAGAGATAAAAGCATCTTTGCACTTGTTCCATGAATCAATACTATTCTTAGGCAAAGACGAAAACCAAGCTTTAGCACGATCTCTAAGTGAAAAAGGAAATAGCTTCAATTTAAAGACATCATTATTGACATCTTTTTTCTTTTGCATATCACATAAATCAACGAAGCTATTCAGATGAGTAGCGGCATCTTCACTAGGAAGGCCGGTGAATTGATCTTTCATAACAAGATTCAACAAAGAAGTGTTAATTTCACAAGATTCAACATCGGTATGAGGAGCAATCGGAGTGCTAAGGAAATCATTATTATTGGTATTGGTGAAGTCACACAATTTGGTAGTATCTTGAGCCATCGCAACGAACAAGCAATCTAACACACGAGCAAACAAAAAGCAAGTGGACAAAAAGAGGCAAATAGAGAGGGAGATAGGGAGAGAGAGGGCGAATAAAACGGCAAGGGTGAATTGGGGGGAGAAGAAAACGAGAGGTAAATGGAAAATAATGTAATGCGAGAGATAGGGATTGTGATGGGTACTTGGTATGTTGACTTTTTGCGTAGACTCCCCGGCAATGGCGCCAGAAATGGCTCATTGTCTTGAGTCAAATCGTGAGTCAAATGATGACATGCGCGAACCTCCCCGGCAATGGCGCCAGAAATTCTTCTTGCTACGTCTTGAGCTTGCGTTGGTTTTCCCTGAAGAGGAAGGGATGATGCAACAGAGTAGCGTAAGTATTTCCCTCAGTTTTTGAGAACCAAGGTATCAATCCAGTAGGAGGCCACGCTCAAGTCCCTCATACATGCACAAATCGATAGCTACTCGCAACCAACGCGATTAGGGGTTGTCAAGCCCTTCACGGTCACTTACGAGAGTGAGATCTGATAGATAGAATATTTTTGGTATTTTTGATATAAAGATGCAAAGTAAAAGGTAAAAGCAAAGTAAATAGCAAAACAATATAAAAGTGATGGAGATTGATATGATGAGAATAGACCCGGGGACATAGGTTTCACTAGTGGCTTCTCTCGAGAGCATAAGTTTTCTACAGTGGGTGAACAAATTACTGTTGAGCAATTGACAGAATTGAGCATAGTTATGAGAATATCTAGGCATGATCATGTATATAGGCATCACGTCCATGACAAGTAGATCAAAATGATTCTGCATCTACTACTATTACTCCACTCATCGACCGCTATCCAGCATGCATCGAGAGTATTAAGTTAAAAACAGAGTAATGCTTTAAGCAAGATGACATGATGTAGAGAGATAAATTCATGCAATATGAAACAAACCCCATCTTGTTATCCTCGATGGCAACGAGACAATACGTGTCTTGCTGCCCCTTCTGTCACTGGGAAAAGAACACCGCAAGATCGAACCCAAAGCTAAGCACTTCTCCCATGGCAAGAACTACCATTCTAGTTGTCCAAACCAAACGGATAATTCGAAGAGACTTGCAAAGATAACCAATCATACATAAAATAATTAAGAGAAGATTCAAATATTGTTCATAGATAGACTTGATCATAAACCCACAATTCATCGGTCTCAACAAACACACCGCAAAAGAAGAAGATTACATTGAATAGATCTCCACAAGATAGGGGGAGAACATTGTATTGAGATCCAAAAAGAGAGAAGAAGCCATCTAGCTACTAACTATGGACCCAAAGCTCTGAGGTAAACTACTCACACTTCATCGGAGGGGCTATGATGATGTAGGAGCCCTCTGTGATGACAGCCCTCTCCGGTGTCGCTCCGGAAGAGGCCCCAAGATGGGATCTCGTGGATACAGAAAGTTGTGGCGGTGGAATTAGGTTTTTGGCTCCTGTTCTGATCATTTGGGGGTACGTGGGTATATATAGGAGGAAGGAGTACGTCGGTGGAGCACCGAGGGGCCCATGAGGCAGGGGGCACGCCCTGTAGGGGGGGGGGGCGCCCCCTACCCTTGTGACCGCCTCCGGTACTTCTTGGAGTAGGGTCCAAGTCTCCAGTGTCTTATCCGAGAAGAAAATCACGTTCCAAAAAGGATTTTTCTGTTTGGACTCCGTTTGATATTCTGTTTCTTCGAAACACTGAAATAGGCAAAAAACAAAAATTCTAGGCTGGGCCTCCGGTTAATAGGTTAGTCCCAAAAATAATATAAAAGTGGAAAATAAAGCCCAATATAGTCCAAAACAGTAGATAATATAGCATGGAGCAATCAAAAATTATAGATACGTTGGAGACGTATCAGGACCCAGGCGGCTCGTGAGGAGCAATCTCTTCAGCATGCATCTTCAGCTACTTCGACATCTCTTCAGCAACAGTGCCAGGTGACATTTTCCGGTTTGCTCTGTTGGGGGCGCCCCTCGGGCCGCATCATCCCCAGACCACGTGGGTCTGTCCCTGCGGCATGTATCGTTCTGGCATCTATCTAGACTAGCTTTTCCTCCTCCCATAGGCTGACTTATGATTATCACCTTCTCACCTGATTGTTCATTACCCCTCGCGGCCTCCCGCATTGCTCACCTGCCTCCGGCTCATCCCGCAACGGGGGCTACACATGCTGGCATGGCGCTTGTGCTCAGGTTCGTCCCTGCAACGCTGGCAAATCTGAGAGATCGAGCTCTGGCTCGCGGCACGCCCCGCTCATGTCACCTCACCAGGTCCTCAGTGCCTCCATTTTCTTGCGGAAGGATCAGCGGCAGGATAGCACACGTGATTACCAGCGGTGGCTGAGCCTCGCTTGAGGGTCGGCACCCGAGGACGCGGAGTATTCAGATGAGCGGGGAAAAGGGGAGACCGGCGTGAGCCCTACCCAATAACATCGCCGCTGAAGCGCGAATCGGACGTTGCGCAAGGAATCACCTCGGGCTCGCTAAGATAAGTCACCTATTAGTGTTAGCGTAGCTCCGTAGTCTGGAATTTTCGGCTCTCGCAGCCTTGCTCTGGCAATGCCGCCTTCCTTTTTGGCCTTCAGGAAGCTGCTTGCATGCCAAAGGGGACCTCTTGAGCATCGCGCCTCACGAGCTCTCACCATACCTTGGGCCGCTCACCTCCTAGGCTTGACCACGACATTGCGACCTGGCATACCAGCCATGGCCGAAGCTTGCCTAGGGACTGGGACCTGCCAGCTGTCGGCATCCTGGGAACGAGGGTACCCAGACTTGCCTACCTGGGGCCCGCAACGGTGGCCCGAACTAGTATAAACCTTCGTGTCTCTTGTTCCTTGGGTTTGTCGAGTTAGGCCTTGTGATCGTTGTGCGAGCGAGCTAGAGAGAGAGAGAATTCTTCGTGTGCACCCCAGTGTTCAAACCTCAAGGGTTTTCCGGAACCTGGAATTCGACATTTGGCGCGCCAGGTAGGGGGGCGCCGAAGCCTCTCTCCTGTTGTCGCTGTCAAAACCGGTGGATCTCGGGTAGGGGGTCCCGAACTATGCGTCTGAGGTCGATGGTAACAGGAAACAGGGGACACGATGTTTACTCAGGTTCAGGCCCTCTCTATGGAGGTAATACCCTACGTCCTTCTTGATTGATATTGATGAATACGGGTATTACAAGAGTTGATCTACCTCGAGATCGTAATGGCTAAACCCTAGAGGTCTAGCTTGTATGGCTATGGTAATGAGTCTCTCCCCTCCGGACTAAGTCCTCCGGTTTATATAGACACTGGGAGGATCCAGGGTTACATAAGGTCGGTTACAAAGAAAGAAATCTACATTTTTGGTCACCAAGCTTGCCTTCCACGCCAAGGAGAGTCCCATCCGGACACGGGTGCAATCTTCGGTCTTTGTGTCTTCACAACCCATCAGTCTGGCCCATGGCTAACAGGCCGGACGCCCGAGGACCCCTTAGTCCAGGACTCCCTCAGTAGCCCCCGAACCAGTCTTCAACGACAAGGTGTTCGGCACATAGATTATATTCGGCATTGCAAGGCGGGTTCCTCCTGAAGGAAATATGCCCTAGAGGAAATAATAAAGTTATTATTTATTTCCTTATATCATGATAAATGTTTATTATTCGTGCTAGAATTGTATTAACCGGAAACATAATACATGTGTGAATACATAGACAAACAGAGTGTCACTAGTATGCCTCTACTTGACTAGCTCGTTGATCAAAGATGGTTATGTTTCCTAACCATAGACATGAGTTGTCATTTGATTAACGGGATCACATCATTAGGAGAATGATGTGATTGACTTGACCCATTCCGTTAGCTTAGCACTTGATCGTTCAGTTTGTTGCTATTGCTTTCTTCATGACTTATACATGTTCCTATGACTATGAGATTATGCAACTCCTGTTTACCAGAGGAACACTTTGTGTGATACCAAACGTCACAACGTAACTGGGTGATTATAAAGGTGCTCTACAGGTGTCTCCGAAGGTACTTGTTGGGTTGGCGTATTTCGAGATTAGGATTTGTCACTACGATTGTCGGAGAGGTATCTCTGGGCCCTCTCGGTAATGCACATCACCTAAAGCCTTGCAAGCATTGCAACTAATGAGTTAGTTGCGAGATGATGTATTACGGAACGAGTAAAGAGGCTTGCCGGTAACGAGATTGAACTAGGTATTGAGATACGGACGATCGAATCTCGGGCAAGTAACATACCGATGACAAAGGGAACAACATATGTTGTTATGCGGTTTGACCGATAAAGATCTTCGTAGAATATGTGGGAGACAATATGAGCATCTAGGTTCCGCTATTGGTTATTGACCGAAGATGTGTCTCGGTCATGTCTACATTGTTCTCGAACCCATAGGGTCCGCACGCTTAAGGTTTCGAAGACAGTTATATTATGAGTTTATGAGTTTTGATGTACCGAAGGAGTTTGGAGTCCAGGATGAGATTGGGGACATGACGAGGAGTCTCGAAATGGTCGAGACGTAAAGATTGATATATTGGACGACTATATTCGGACATCGGAAAGGTTCCGAGTGATTCGGGTATTTTTCGGAGTACGGGAGGGTTACGGGAATTCGCCGGGGAGTATATGGGCCTTATTGGGCCATACGGGAATAGAGGAGAGAGGCCAAAAGGAAGGAGGTGCGTGCCCCCCCTCTATTTCGAATTGGACAAGGGGTGCAACCCCCTTTTCCTTGTTCCTCTCCCCCTCTTTCCTTCTCTCCTACTCCAACAAGGGAAGGAGGAGTCCTACTCCCGGTGGGAGTAGGACTCCCCCCTTGGTGCGCCCTCCTCCTAGGCCGGCCACCTCCCCCCTTGCTCCTTTATATACGGGGGTAGGAGGCACCCCATAGACATAACAATTGATCTCTTGATCTCTTAGCCGTGTGGGGTGCCCCCCTCCACCATAATCCACCTCGGTCATATCGTAGCGGTGCTTAGGCGAAGCCCTGCGTCGGTAGAAAATCATCATCGTCACCACGCCGTCGTGCTGACGGAACTCTCCCTCAACACTCGGCTGGATCGGAGTTCGAGGGACGTCATCGAGTTGAACGTGTGTAGAACTCGGAGGTGCCGTGCATTCAGTACAACACTCTCCCCTCTCGTTTCTATGCATCACCATGATCTTGCTTGTGCGTAGGAATTTTTTTAAAATTACTACATTCCCCAACAGTGGCATCGGAGCCTGTTTTTATGCGTTGATGTTATTTGCACGAGTAGAACACAAGTGAGTTGTGGGCGATATAAGTCATACTGCTTACCAGCATGTCATACTTTGGTTCGGCGGTATTGTTGGATGAAGCGGCCCGGACCGACATTACGCGTACGCTTACGCGAGACTGGTTCTACCGACATGCTTTGCACACAAGTGGCTGGCAGGTGTCAGTTTCTCCAACTTTAGTTGAACCGAGTGTGGCTATGCCCGGCCCTTGTGAAGGTTAAAACAGCACCAACTTGACAAACTATCGTTGTGGTTTTGATGCGTAGGTAAGAACGGTTCTTGCTAAGCCCGTAGGAGCCACGTAAAACTTGCGACAACAAAGTAGAGGACGTCTAACTTGTTTTTGCAGGGCATGTTGTGATGTGATATGGTCAAGACATGATGCTAAATTTTATTGTATGAGACGATCATGTTTTGTAACCAAGTTATCGGCAACTGACAGGAGCCATATGGTTGTCGCTTTATTGTATGCAATGCAATCGACCTGTAATGCTTTACTTTATCACTAAGCGGTAGCAATAGTCGTAGAAGCATAAGATTGGCGAGACGACAACAATGCTACGATAGAGATCAAGGTGTCGCGCCGGTGACGATGGTGATCATAACGGTGCTTTGGAGATGGAGATCACAAGCACAAGATGATGATGGCCATATCATATCACTTATATTGATTGCATGTGATGTTTATCTTTTATGCATCTTATCTTGATTTGATTGACGGTAGCATTATAAGATGATCTCTCACTAAATTTCAAGATAAAAGTGTTCTCCCTGAGTATGCACCGTTGCCAAAGTTCGTCGTGCCCAGACACCACGTGATGATCGGGTGTGATAAGCTCTACGTCCATCTACAACGGGTGCAAGCCAGTTTTGCACACGCAAAATACTCAGGTTAAACTTGACGAGCCTAGCATATGTAGATATGGCCTCGGAACACTGAGACCGAAAGGTCGAGCGTGAATCATATAGTAGATATGATCAACATATTGATGTTCACCATTGAAAGCTACTCCATTTCACGTGATGATCGGTTATGGTTTAGTTGATTTGGATCACGTGATCACTTAGAAGATTAGAGGGATGTCTTTCTAAGTGGGAGTTCTTAAGTAATATGATTAATTGAACTTGAATTTATCATGAACTTAGTCCTGGTAGTATTAGCATATCTATGTTGTAGATCAATAGCTCACATTTAGCTCCCCTGTTTTATTTTTGATATGTTCCTAGAGATAACTAAGTTGAAATATGTTAGTAGCAATGATGCGGATTGGATCCATGATCTGAGGTTTATCCTTATTGCTGCACAGAAGAATTATGTCCTTGATGCACCGCTAGGTGACAGACCTATTGCAGGAGCAGATGCAGACGTCATGAACGTTTGGCTAGCTCAATATGATGACTACTTGATAGTTTAGTGCACCATGCTTAACAGCTTAGAATCGGGACTTCAAATATGTTTTGAACATCATGGATCATATGGATGTTCCAGGAGTTGAAGTTAATATTTCGAGCAAATACCCGAGTTGAGAGATATGAAGTCTCCAACAAGTTCTATAGCTAAAAGATGGAGGAGAATAGCTCAAGCAGTGAGCATGTGTTCAGATTATCTGGGTACTACAATCGCTTGAATCAAGTGGGAGTTAATCTTCCAGATAAAATAGTGATTGACAGAATTCTCTAGTCACCATCACCAAGTTAGTAGAACTTCGTGATGAACTATAGTATGCAAGGGATGACGAAAACGATTCCCGATCTTTTCATGATGATGAAATCGATGAAGGTTGAAATCAAGAAAGAGCATCAAGTGTTGATGATTAACAAGACCACTAGTTTCAAAAAAAGGGCAAAGGGAAAGAAAGGGAACTTCAAGAAGAACGACAAGCAAGTTGCTGCTAAAGTGAAGAAGCCAAAGTCTGGACCTAAGCCTGAGACTAAGTGCTTCTACTGCAAAGGGACTGGTCACTAAAAACGGAACTGCCCCAAGTATTTAGCGGATAAGAAGGATGGCAAAGTGAACTATATTTGATATACATGTAATTGATGTGTACTTCACTAGTGTTTATAGCAACCCCTCACTATTTGATACTGGTTCAGTTGCTAAGAGTAGTAACTCGAAACAGGAGTTGCAGAATGAACAGAGACTAGTTAAGGGTGAAGTGGCTATGTGTGATGGAAGTGGTTCCAAGATTGATATGATCATCATCGCACACTCCCTATACTTTCGGGATTAGTGTTAAACCTAAATAAATGTTATTTGGTGTTTGCGTTGAGCATGAATATGATTTGATCATGTTTATTGCAAAACGGTTATTCATTTTAGTTAGAGAATAATTGTTGTTCTGTTTACATGAATAAAACCTTCTATGGTCATACACCCAATGAAAATGGTTTGTTGGATCTCGATCGTAGTGAAACACATATTCATAATATTGAAGCCAAAAGATGCAAAGTTAATAATGATAGTGTAACTTATTTGTGGCACTGCCATTTAGGTCATATTGGTGTAAAGCTCATGAAGAAACTCCATGCTGATGGGCTTTTGGAATCACTTGATTATGAATCACTTGATGCTTGCGAAGCATGCCTCATGGGCAAGATGACTAAGACTCCGTTCTCTGGAACAATGGAGCGAGCAACTGACTTATTGGAAATAATACATACCGATGTATGCGATCTTATGAGTTTTAAGGCTCACGGCAAGTATCGTTATTTTCTGAGCTTCACAGATGATTTGAGCAGATATGGGTATATCTACTTAACGAAACACAAGTCTGAAACATTTGAAAAGTTCAAAGAATTTCAGAGTGAAGTGGAGAATCATCATAACAAGAAAATAAAAGTTTCTACGATATGATCGCAGAGGTAAAATATTTGAGTTAAGAGTTTGGCCTTCAGTTAAAACAATGTGAAATAGTTTCACTACTCACGCCACCGGGAACACCATAGTGTAATGGTGCGTCCAAACGTCATAACCGTACTATGATTGGATACAGTGCAATCTGTGATGTTTCTTACCGATTAATCACTATAGTTTTGGGGTTATGCATTAGAGACAGCTGCATTCACGTTAAAAAGGGCACCATATAAATCCATTGAGGCGACACCGTATGAACTGTGGTTTGGCAAGAAACCAAAGTTGTCATTTCTTAAAGTTTGAGGTTGCAATGCTTATGTGGAAAAGTTTCAACCTGATAAGCTCAAACCCAAATCGGAGAAGTGCGTCTTCATAGGATACCCAAAAGAAAATGTTGGGTACACCTTCTATCACAGATCCAAAAGCAAGTTATTCATTGCTGAGAATTGATCCTTTCTAGAGAAGGAGTTTCTCTCGAAAGAAGTGAGTGGGAGGAAATTAGAACTTGATGAGGTAACTGTACCTGCTCCCTTATTGGAAAGTAGTTCATCACAGAAATCTGTTTCTACGACTCCTACACCAATTAGTAAGGAAGCTAATGATGATGATCATGTAACTTCAGATCAAGTTACTACCGAACCTCATAGGTAAACCAGAGTGAGATCCGCACCAGAGTGGTACGGTAATCATGTTCTGGAGGTCATGTTACTTAACCATGACGTACCTACGAACTATGAGGAAGCGATGATGAGCCCAGATTCCACGAAATGGCTTGAGGCCATGAAATCTGAGATGAGATCCATATATAAGAACAAAGTATGCACTTTGATTTACTTGCCCAAAGATCGGCGAGCCATTGAGATTAAATGGATTTTCAAGAGGAAGACGGACATTGACAGTAGTGTTACTATCTACAAAGCTAGAATTGTCGCAAAAGGTTTTTGACAAGTTCAAGGTGTTGACTACGATGAGAGTTTATCACTCGTATCTATGCTTAAGTCTATCCGAATCATGTTAGCAATTGCCACATTTTATGAAATATGGCAAATGGATAAACAAAACTGCATTCCTTAATGGATTTATTAAAGAAAAGTTGTATGTGATGCAACCAGAAGGTTTTGTCAATCCTAAAGGTGCTAACAAAATATGCAAGCTCCAGTGATCCATATATGGACTGATGCAAGCATCTCGGAGTTGGAATATATGCTTTGATAAGTTGATCAAAGCATATAGTTTTATAAAGACTTGCGGTGAAGCCTGTATTTACAAGAAAGTGAGTGGGAGCACTACAACATTTCTGAGAAGTATATGTGAATGACATATTGTTGATCGGAGATAATGTAGAATTATTCTACAAAGCATAAAGGAATGTTTGAAAGGAGTTTTTTCAAAGAAAGACCTCGGTGAAGCTGCTTACATATTGAGCATCAAGATCTATAGAGATAGATCAAGACGCTTGATAAGTTTTTCAATGATTACATACCTTGACAAGATTTTGAAGTATTTTAAAATGGAACAGTCAAAGAAGGAGTTCTTGCCTGTGTTACAAGGTGTGAAGTTGAGTAAGACTCAAAACCCGACCACGGAAGAAGATAGAGAGAGAATGAAAGTTATTCCCTATGCCTCAGCCATAGGTTCTATAAAGTATGCCATGCTGTGTACCAGACCTATTGTATACCCTGCCCTGAGTATGGCAAGGGAGTACGATAGTGATCTAGGAGTAGATCACCGGACATTGGTCAAAATTATACTTAGTGGAATAAGGATATGTTTCTTGATTATGGAGGTGACAAAAAGGTTCATCGTAAAGGGTTACGTCGATGCAAATTTTGACACTGATCCACATAACTCTAAATCTCAATCTGGATACATATTGAAAGTGGGAGCAATTAGCTAGAGTAGCTCCGTGCAGAGCATTGTTGACATAGAAATTTGCAAAATACTTACGGATCTGAATGTGGTAGACCCGTTGACTAAACTTATCTCACAAGCAAAACATGATCACACCTTAGTACTCTTTGGGTGTTAATCACATAGCGATGTGAACTAGATTATTGACTAGTAAAACCTTTGGGTGTTGGTCACATGTCGATGTGAACTATGGGTGTTAATCACATGGTGATGTGAACTATTGGTATTAAATCACATGGCGATGTGAACAAGATTATTGAATCTAGTGCAAGTGGGAGACTGAAGGAAATATGCCCTAGAGGCAATAATAAAGTTATTATTTATTTCCTTATATCATGATAAATGTTTATTATTCGTGCTAGAATTGTATTAACCGGAAACATAATACATGTGTGAATACATAGACAAATAGAGTGTCACTAGTATGCCTCTACTTGACTAGCTCGTTGATCAAAGATGGTTATGTTTCCTAACCATAGACATGAGTTGTCATTTGATTAACGGGATCACATCATTAGGAGAATGATGTGATTGACTTGACCCATTCCGTTAGCTTAGCACTTGATCGTTTAGTTTGTTGCTATTGCTTTCTTCATGACTTATACATGTTCCTATGACTATGAGATTATGCAACTCCTGTTTACCAGAGGAACACTTTGTGTGCTACCAAACGTCACAACGTAACTGTGTGATTATAAAGGTGCTCTACAGGTGTCTCCGAAGGTACTTGTTGGGTTGGCGTATTTCGAGATTAGGATTTATCACTACGATTGTCGGAGAGGTATCTCTAGGCCCTCTCGGTAATGCACATCACCTAAAGCCTTGCAAGCATTGCAACTAATGAGTTAGTTGCGAGATGATGTATGACGGAATGAGTAAAGAGACTTGCCGGTAACGAGATTGAACTAGGTATTGAGATACGGACGATCAAATCTCGGGCAAGTAACATACCGATGACAAAGGGAACAACGTATGTTGTTATGCGGTTTGACCGATAAAGATCTTCGTAGAATATGTGGGAGCCAATATGAGCATCTAGGTTCCGATATTGGTTATTGACCGGAGATGTGTTTCGGTCATGTCTACATTGTTCTCGAACCCGTAGGGTCCGCACGCTTAAGGTTTCAAAGACAGTTATATTATGAGTTTATGAGTTTTGATGTACCGAAGGAGTTTGGAGTCCCGGATGAGATTGGGGACATGACGAGGAGTCTCGAAATGGTCGAGACGTAAAGATCGATATATTGGACGACTATATTCGGACATCGGAAAGGTTCCGAGTGATTCGGGTTTTTTTCGGAGTACCGGAGAGTTACGGGAATTCGCCGGGGAGTATATGGGCCTTATTGGGCCATACGGGAATAGAGGAGAGAGGCCAAAAGGAAGGAGGTGCGCGCCCCCCCTCTGTTCCGAATTGGATAAGGGGTGCAGCCCCCTTTTCCTTATTCCTCTCCCCCTCTTTCCTTCTCTCCTACTCCAACAAGGGAAGGAGTAGTCCTACTCCCGGTGGGAGTAGGACTCCCCCTTGGCGCGCCCTCCTCCTAGGCCGGCCGCCTCCCCCCTTGCTCCTTTATATACGGGGGCAGGAGGCACCCCATAGACACAACAATTGATCTCTTGATCTCTTAGCCGTGTGGGGTGCCCCCCTCCACCATAATCCACCTCGGTCATATCGTAGCGGTGCTTAGGCGAAGCCCTGTGTCGGTAGAAAATCATCATCGTCACCACGCCGTCGTGCTGGCGGAACTCTCCCTCAACACTCGGCTGGATCGGAGTTCGAGGGACGTCATCGAGTTGAACGTGTGTAGAACTCGGAGGTGCCGTGCGTTCGGTACAACACTTTCCCCTCTCGTTTCCATGCATCACCATGATCTTGCGTGTGCGTAGGAATTTTTTTGAAATTAATACGTTCCCCAACAGTGGCATCGGAGCCTGTTTTTATGCGTTGATGTTATTTGCACGAGTAGAACACAAGTGAGTTGTGGGCGATATAAGTCATACTGCTTACCAGCATGTCATACTTTGGTTTGGCGGTATTGTTGGATGAAGCGGCCCGGACCGACATTACGCGTACGCTTACGCGAGACTGGTTCTACCGACATGCTTTGCACACAAGTCGCTGCAGGTGTCAGTTTCTCCAACTTTAGTTGAACCGAGTGTGGCTACGCCCGGCCCTTGTGAAGGTTAAAACAGCACCAACTTGACAAACTATAGTTGTGGTTTTGATGCGTAGGTAAGAACGGTTCTTGCTAAGCCCGTAGCAGCCACGTAAAACTTGCGACAACAAAGTAGAGGACGTCTAACTTGTTTTTGCAGGGCATGTTGTGATGTGATATGGTGAAGACATGATGCTAAATTTTATTGTTTGAGATGATCATGTTTTGTAACCAAGTTATCGGCAACTGGCAGGAGCCATATGGTTGTCGCTTTATTGTATGCAATGCAATCGCCCTGTAATGCTTTACTTTATCACTAAAGCATAAGATTGGCGAGACGACAATGATGCTACGATGGAGATCAAGGTGTCGCGCCGGTGACGATGGTGATCATAACGGTGCTTCGGAGATGGAGATCACAAGCACAAGATGATGATGGCCATATCATATCACATATATTGATTGCATGTGATGTTTATCTTTTATGCATCTTATCTTGATTTGATTGACAGTAGCATTATAAGATGATCTCTCACTAAATTTCAAGATAAAAGTGTTCTCCCTGAGTATGCACCGTTGCCAAAGTTCGTCGTGCCCAGACACCACGTGATGATCGGGTGTGATAAGCTCTACGTCCATCTACAACGGATGCAAGCCAGTTTTGCACACGCAGAATACTCAGGTTAAATTTGACGAGCCTAGCATATGTAGATATGGCCTCGGAACACTGAGACCGAAAGGTCGAGCGTGAATCATATAGTAGATATGATCAACATATTGATGTTCGCCATTGAAAGCTACTCCATTTCACGTGATGATCGGTTATGGTTTAGTTGATTTGGATCACATGATCACTTAGAAGATTAGAGGGATGTCTTTCTAAGTGGGAGTTCTTAAGTAATATGATTAATTGAACTTAAATTTATCATGAACTTAGTCCTGGTAGTATTAGCATATCTATGTTGTAGATCAATAGCTCACATTTAGCTCCCCTGTTTTATTTTTGATATGTTCCTAGAGATAACTAAGTTGAAATATGTTAGTAGCAATGATGCGGATTGGATCCGTGATCTGAGGTTTATCCTTATTGCTGCACAGAAGAATTATGTCCTTGATGCACCGCTAGGTGACAGACCTATTGCAGGAGCAGATGCAGACGTCATGAACGTTTGGCTAGCTCAATATGATGACTACTTGATAGTTTAGTGCACCATGCTTAACAGCTTAGAATCGGGACTTCAAAGATGTTTTGAACATCATGGATCATATGGATGTTCCAGGAGTTGAAGTTAATATTTCGAGCAAATACCCGAGTTGAGAGATATGAAGTCTCCAACAAGTTCTATAGCTAAAAGATGGAGGAGAATAGCTCAAGCAGTGAGCATGTGTTCAGATTATCTGGGTACTACAATCGCTTGAATCAAGTGGGAGTTAATCTTCCAGATAAAATAGTGATTGACAGAATTCTCTAGTCACCATCACCAAGTTAGTAGAACTTCGTGATGAACTATAGTATGCAAGGGATGACGAAAACGATTCCCGATCTTTTCATGATGATGAAATCGATGAAGGTAGAAATCAAGAAAGAGCATCAAGTGTTGATGATTAACAAGACCACTAGTTTCAAAAAAAGGGCAAAGGGAAAGAAAGGGAACTTCAAGAAGAACGACAAGCAAGTTGCTGCTGAAGTGAAGAAGCCAAAGTCTGGACCTAAGCCTGAGACTAAGTGCTTCTACTGCAAAGGGACTGGTCACTAAAAACGGAACTGCCCCAAGTATTTAGCGGATAAGAAGGATGGCAAAGTGAACTATATTTGATATACATGTAATTGATGTGTACTTCACTAGTGTTTATAGCAACCCCTCACTATTTGATACTGGTTCAGTTGCTAAGAGTAGTAACTCGAAACAGGAGTTGCAGAATGAACAGAGACTAGTTAAGGGTGAAGTGGCTATGTGTGATGGAAGTGGTTCCAAGATTGATATGATCATCATCGCACACTCCCTATACTTTCGGGATTAGTGTTAAACCTAAATAAATGTTATTTGGTGTTTGCGTTGAGCATGAATATGATTTGATCATGTTTATTGCAAAACAATTATTCATTTTAGTTAGAGAATAATTGTTGTTTTGTTTACATGAATAAAACCTTCTATGGTCATACACCCAATGAAAATGGTTCGTTGGATCTCGATCGTAGTGAAACACATATTCATAATATTGAAGCCAAAAGATGCAAAGTTAATAATGATAGTGCAACTTATTTGTGGCACTGCCATTTAGGTCATATTGGTGTAAAGCTCATGAAGAAACTCCATGCTGATGGGCTTTTGGAATCACTTGATTATGAATCACTTGATGCTTGCGAAGCATGCCTCATGGGCAAGATGACTAAGACTCCGTTCTCCGGAACAATGGAGCGAGCAACTGACTTATTGGAAATAATACATACTGATGTATGCGATCTTATGAGTTTTAAGGCTCACGGCAAGTATCGTTATTTTCTGACCCTCACAGATGATTTGAGCAGATATGGGTATATCTACTTAATGAAACACAAGTCTGAAATATTTGAAAAGTTCAAAGAATTTCAGAGTGAAGTGGAGAATCTTCGTAACAAGAAAATAAAAGTTTCTACGATATGATCGCAGAGGTGAAATATTTGAGTTAAGAGTTTGGCCTTCAGTTAAAACAATGTGAAATAGTTTCACTACTCACGCCACCTGGAACACAATAGTGTAATGGTGCGTCCAAACGTCATAACCGTACTATGATTGGA
Organism: Triticum dicoccoides; assembly: GCF_002162155.2. Classification (NCBI taxonomy): domain Eukaryota; kingdom Viridiplantae; phylum Streptophyta; class Magnoliopsida; order Poales; family Poaceae; genus Triticum; species Triticum dicoccoides. The sequence goes on along the minus strand of NC_041386.1, from coordinate 241,287,174 downwards.
TACAGTGCAATCTATGATGTTTCTTACCGATTAATCACTATAGTTTTGGGGTTATGCATTAGAGACAGCTGCATTCACGTTAAAAAGGGCACCATATAAATCCGTTGAGGCGACACCGTATGAACTGTGGTTTGGCAAGAAACCAAAGTTGTCGTTTCTTAAAGTTTGAGGTTTCAATGCTTATGTGGAAAAGTTTCAACCTGATAAGCTCAAACCCAAATCGGAGAAGTGTGTCTTCATAGGATACCCAAAAGAAAATGTTGGGTACACCTTCTATCACAGATCCAAAAGCAAGTTATTCATTGCTGAGAATGGATCCTTTCTAGAGAAGGAGTTTCTCTCGAAAGAAGTGAGTGGGAGGAAATTAGAACTTGATGAGGTAACTGTACCTGCTCGCTTATTGGAAAGTAGTTCATCATAGAAATCTGTTTCTGCGACTCCTACACCAATTAGTGAGGAAGCTAATGATGATGATCATGTAACTTCAGATCAAGTTACTACCGAACCTCGTAGGTAAACCAGAGTGAGATCCGCACCAGAGTGGTACGGTAATCATGTTCTGGAGGTCATGTTACTTAACCATGACGTACCTACGAACTATGAGGAAGCGATGATGATCCCGGATTCCACGAAATGGCTTGAGGCCATGAAATCTGAGGTGAGATCCATATATAAGAACAAAGTATGCACTTTGATTTACTTGCCCAAAGATCGGCGAGCCATTGAGATTAAATGGATTTTCAAGAGGAAGACGGACATTGACAGTAGTGTTACTATCTACAAAGCTAGAATTGTCGCAAAAGGTTTTCGACAAGTTCAAGGTGTTGACTACGATGAGAGTTTATCACTCGTATCTATGCTTAACTCTATCCGAATCATGTTAGCAATTGCCACATTTTATGAAATATGGCAAATGGATAAACAAAACTGCATTCCTTAATGGATTTATTAAAGAAAAGTTGTATATGATGCAACCAGAAGGTTTTGTCAATCCTAATGGTGCTAACAAAATATGCAAGCTCCAGTGATCCATCTATGGACTGATGCAAGCATCTCGGAGTTGGAATATATGCTTTGATAAGTTGATCAAAGCATATAGTTTTATAAAGACTTGCGGTGAAGCCTGTATTTACAAGAAAGTGAGTGGGAGCACTACAACATTTCTGAGAAGTATATGTGAATGACATATTGTTGATCGGAGATAATGTAGAATTATTCTACAAAGCATAAAGGAATGTTTGAAAGGAGTTTTTTCAAAGAAAGACCTCGGTGAAGCTGCTTACATATTGAGCATCAAGATCTATAGAGATAGATCAAGACGCTTGATAAGTTTTTCAATGATTACATACCTTGACAAGATTTTGAAGTATTTCAAAATGGAACAGTCAAAGAAGGAGTTCTTGCCTGTCTTACAAGGTGTGAAGTTGAGTAAGACTCAAAACCCGACCACGGAAGAAGATAGAGAGAAAATGAAAGTCATTCCCTATGCCTCAGCCATAGGTTCTATAAAGTATGCCATGCTGTGTACCAGACCTATTGTATACCCTGCCTTGAGTATGGCAAGGGAGTACGATAGTGATCTAGGAGTAGATCACCGGACATTGGTCAAAATTATCCTTAGTGGAATAAGGATATGTTTCTTGATTATGGAGGTGAAAAAAAGGTTCATCGTAAAGGGTTACGTTGATGCAAATTTTGACACTGATCCACATAACTCTAAATCTCAATCTGGATACATATTGAAAGTGGGAGCAATTAGCTAGAGTAGCTCCGTGCAGAGCATTGTTGACATAGAAATTTGCAAAATACTTACAGATCTGAATGTGGCGGACCCGTTGACTAAACTTCTCTCACAAGCAAAACATGATCACACCTTAGTACTCTTTGGGTGTTAATCACATAGCGATGTGAACTAGATTATTGACTAGTAAACCCTTTGGGTGTTGGTCACATGTCGATGTGAACTATGGGTGTTAATCACATGGTGATGTGAACTATTGGTATTAAATCACATGGCGATGTGAACTAGATTATTGACTCTAGTGCAAGTGGGAGACTGAAGGAAATATGCCCTAGAGGCAATAATAAAGTTATTATTTATTTCCTTATATCATGATAAATGTTTATTATTCGTGCTAGAATTGTATTAACCGGAAACATAATACATGTGTGAATACATAGACAAACTGAGTGTCACTAGTATGCCTCTACTTGACTAGCTCGTTGATCAAAGATGGTTATGTTTCCTAACCATAGACATGAGTTGTCATTTGATTAACGGGATCACATCATTAGGAGAATGATGTGATTGACTTGACCCATTCCGTTAGCTTAGCACTTGATCGTTTAGTTTGTTGCTATTGCTTTCTTCATGACTTATACATGTTCCTATGACTATGAGATTATGCAACTCCTGTTTACCAGAGGAACACTTTGTGTGCTACCAAATGTCACAACGTAACTGGGTGATTATAAAGGTGCTCTACAGGTGTCTCCGAAGGTACTTGTTGGGTTGGCGTATTTCGAGATTAGGATTTGTCACTATGATTGTCGGAGAGGTATCTCTGGGCCCTCTCGGTAATGCACATCACCTAAAGCCTTGCAAGCATTGCAACTAATGAGTTAGTTGCGAGATGATGTATTATGGAACGAGTAAAGAGACTTGCCGGTAACGAGATTGAACTAGGTATTGAGATACGGACAATCGAATCTCGGGCAAGTAACATACCGATGACAAAGGGAACAACGTATGTTGTTATGCGGTTTGACCGATAAAGATCTTCGTAGAATATGTGGGAGCCAATATGAGCATCTAGGTTCCGCTATTGGTTATTGACCGGAGATGTGTCTCGGTCATGTCTACATTGTTCTCGAACCCGTAGGGTCCGCACGCTTAAGGTTTCGAAGACAGTTATATTATGAGTTTATGAGTTTTGATGTACCGAAGGAGTTTGGAGTCCCGGATGAGATTGGGGACATGACGAGGAGTCTCGAAATGGTCGAGACGTAAAGATCGATATATTGGACGACTATATTCGGACATCGGAAAGGTTCTGAGTGATTCGGGTATTTTTCGGAGTACGGGAGAGTTACGGGAATTCGCCGGGGAGTATATGGGCTTTATTGGGCCATACGGGAATAGAGGAGAGAGGCCAAAAGGAAGGAGGTGCACGCCCCCCCTCTGTTCCGAATTGGACAAGGGGTGCAACCCCCTTTTCCTTGTTCCTCTCCCCCTCTTTCCTTCTCTCCTACTCCAACAAGGGAAGGAGGAGTCCTACTCCCGGTGGGAGTAGGACTCCCCCCTTGGCGCGCCCTCCTCCTAGGCCGGCCGCCTCCCCCCTTGCTCCTTTATATACGGGGGCAGGAGGCACCCCATAGACACAACAATTGATCTCTTGATCTCTTAGCCGTGTGGGGTGCCCCCCTCCACCATAATCTACCTCGGTCATATCGTAGCGGTGCTTAGGCGAAGCCCTGCGTCGGTAGAAAATCATCATCGTCACCATGCCGTCGTGCTGATGGAACTCTCCCTCAACACTCGGCTGGATCGGAGTTCGAGGGACGTCATCGAGTTGAACGTGTGTAGAACTCGGAGGTGCCGTGCGTTCAGTACAACACTCTCCCCTCTCGTTTCTATGCATCACCATGATCTTGCGTGTGCGTAGGAATTTTTTTAAAATTACTACGTTCCCCAACACCTCCATCGATGACTTCCGAGTAGTGTATTCGGCCTTCCATTTAATGTTGTACTCATCGGCTTCTGTGCATCAACAACTTCAGTTTCCACATGTTGAGCGAATGCGAGAGGTCAGGGTATTTTTGCATATACCACCCCGACCATACCACAAAGGTGCCTATTTAAAGAGAACAGATCTCAGATCCATTCCACACCCCGCGGAAAATCCTCAGAGCTTGCTAAGAAAAACCACCCCAACATGGCTAGCGCTCCCGGCTCTTCCTCTCGTCCCCACGACTCCAAGAAGGGTGATTGGGAGAGATGTTCTGTATCCCACAGTCAACTGGCGAAGCTGCAAACACAATGCTTTCTTCCCCCCGCGGACCTGGTTCCCATACGAGCAGGGATGACGTCCTTCAAGGGCGGGGCTCAAACGGAGAACTTCCCAAATCCGTCCAGGGGAGAGCGAGTATGCTTCGCCCCTTTCTTGTTAAGAGGTGTCGGATTTCCGATCCATCCCTTCCTCCGAGATCTGCTGGAGTATTACGGCCTCCAACTACACAGTCTCACTCCCACTTCTATCCTTCATATTGCGGGTTACGTCGATTTATGCGAGCTATTCCTGGGCTGCGAGGCCCATTTCGATGTATGGAGAAGACTGTTCTGCCTCGTCCCTCGTAATCAAGGTGGGTCAATTTTTGAAGTGGGAGGCGCGGAAGTGTGGCGCATCGCCGAGACCGGATACCTGTCCGACACGCTGAAGAAAGCTTCCGAAGAGTGGCCTACCCGACCCCGTCCGTATGGGCCTCCCCGAGTTTTCAAGTGCTCCACTGAAGAAACGCCATAGCTGGCATCCTCGGAGCCTCGAGGAAGAGGATAGTGCAGAGATCAGCCTGCTGTTGGGCAAGATTCAGACGCTTGCCCAGTCCGGATTGTCAATAGTTGAGGTAATGGCGACCTCTATAGCACGGGGGGTCCAGCCACTCCAATACAGAGGGCTGCCCATGTGGCATTATAATAGGGAGGACGATGCCTCACGCTATGGTCGGAAGGGCCTGAAGAGCCCGCCGCCCTGGCCAAAATACTGGCCGAGCTGTATAAAGGGGGGAAAGAGGAGTTCACCCGTCTCCAACATCGAGACGGATTTTCCATGTATAATCCTCCCAGCTGGGTAAGCTTCAGCTCCACTATTTTACTCATGTCCCTGAATCATTCTTGACAGGCAGTATCTTATCCACTTATAACAGGAATGGCAAAAGGCTGTCGAGGGGATCCATGACCCTGGCCCTCAGCCGGAGAATCGCAACTGAGATCTTGACCCAGGATATGAGGAAGATCCGGACATATTTGTGGAGCTCGAGGATGGAATATTCTATCAGATGAGCTATGATGGTACATATGTACCCATCATCGCCGATTACCACGGCCTCCATCCTGCTTCACATGTAAGTAATCTGGAGATACCTTGTCCAAGAGGGTTTTCTAATTCCTCCTTACCCACCGCACTGTCCTGTGCTCAAAAGGGGAGGCGCTCAGCGTGCCATGCTGCCCTGGGGGCATCTCCGTAGAGAGCGTCCCCCACACCACGCAAGCCTTCGAAGAGGAGGGCACACGAAGATACGGCCGAGCCTTCATGAAAGAGGTATGAATTTGCAAATATGCACCTTGGCAGTCACATCCAACTGTGACCTTTCCATTTATCCTATATCAGGAAAAAGGTGTGCCGGACTATATCTGGGGGTCCGGCCCGGCCATACTTCCCGCAGCCACGATCCAGATCCTACCGTGAAGACGGGGGCTGATGCGGGGTGACATTGGACTGTCCTCCAGCCAAAGATTCGGATGACGTATCCGTCACCAACTCGAAAGTGGAGAGCGCCATGAATCATCGGCACCGCAGTGCTGTTTTACAACACCCTGGCTTTTCAGAAGAGGCATTTAATGCATATATCTGAGCTGCTCGAGATGGGATTAACAAAGCCACAAAGCAGCATTTAAAAGATGTGCAGGTAAGTTTACTTTTTCTGACTATGATAACCATATGCCAGTAGCCCCCGAGACTTAAAGTAGTTGGGACAACTGATTTGAGGATCACTACATGACCAGGTTCTATGGAGAAGAACGACGTGCTAGCCCAAGAGCTAGAAAAGTGCCGGACGCAGTTGAACGTAGTGACCGCCGAACTGGAAAAATCCAAAGCGGCGTCTTCCGGTGATATTTCCCTCCATCGAGAAACAGTTATTGCATAGTGACTGTGTTAACACTGTGGCTTTATCTCATAACAGGATCATCGGATCAATTGGAGGAAAAAGAGTCGAAAAGACTGCATGCCGCATGCGAGCGGTTTTTGACCCATGTCAAACAGGAGAAAAACAAACTCCAAGATGCAAACACCCAGTTGGGCGAAGAGCTGAAGGATGTGTGGGCCCAGCTAGTCGACTCCGTGAAGGAGAACAAAAAACTGCAAGGCGGCATATTCAGTATGTGGCCGTATTTACCTTATAATAGTTTGGAAGTAAAAGTAGCTGATATAGGGGTCATGGTTGCTTGAACAGACAATGTGTATCCGGCTAGTTATGTTATATTACATTATGTAAGAAACATCTTCCAGAGAGAATAGTTCCTTTAAGGGTTCCTTTCCCTGGGTGTGCATGCGTTTAATGTGCATGTCTGAACTGTGATTGAAAAAACCGCAGAGTAAGTAACTTCCGGGGTTTCATAATGGAGTGAATGCGGAAACATCTTTAATTCGCTGACCAAATATTCCCTTAAGAACGCTAGCTTTCGGCTTCACCCAGTCTGAGGTAAACATCCGGATGACCCGGCAGTAACAATCGTAGAGGTGCTCCCTTTATGCCCTAGCCAAACTAACGGGAACGTAGGGCATAAGCACAGGAGCCAGGCAACTGATAACCCACAAGTATAGGGGATCGCAACAGTTTTCGATAAGTAAGAGTGTCGAACCCAACGAGGAGCTAAAGGTAGAACAAATATTCCCTCAAGTTCTATCGACCACCGATACAACTCTACGCACGCTTGATGTTCGCTTTACCTGGAACAAGTATGAAACTAGAAGTACATTGTAGCTGTTGTTGGATAGGTTTGCAAGATAATAAAGATTACGTAAATAAAAGGCAGGGGCTGTTTAGATAAAGACACAACTAACTTAGTTTCAGTAGAGAGCTTTTTGTTACGAGAAAGTTATTTGTCCCTAGGGAATCGATAACTAGACCGGTAATCATTATTGCAATTTTATATGAGGGAGAGGCATAATCTAACATACTTTCTCTACTTGGATCATATGCACTTATGATTGGAGCTCTAGCAAGAATCTGCAACTACTAAAGATCATTAAGGTAAAACCCAACCATAGCATTAAAGTATCAAGTCCTCTTTATCCCATACGCAAACAACCTACATACTCGGGTCTTTGCTTCTGTCACTCATTAAAGTATCAAGTCCTCTTTATCCCATAAGCAAATCATGAACATATTGCAAACCCTACAGAGGGAATCCCTCACACTTGCGTGACACGGAGAGCACCATAGGACAGCACCAATAATAAAACATGCAACTCAAACCAATCACAATCATCAAATAACCCATAGGACAAAACGGATCTACTCAAACATCATAGGATAGCCATACATCATTGGAAAATAATATATAGCATTGAGCACCATGTTTAAGTAGAGATTACAGCGGGTAAAAGAGGGGTTACACTGCTGCATAGAGGGGGAAGAGTTGGTGATGATGGTGGTGAAGTTGTTGGTGAAGATTGCAGTGATGATGATGGCCCCCGGTGGCACTCTGGTGCCACCGGAAGCGAGGGGGAGAGAGCCCCCCTCCTTCTTCTTCTTCCTTGACATCCTCCTTAGATGGGATAAGGGTTCCCCCTCCGTTCCATGGCCTCCATGGCGTGGGAGGGGCGAGAGCCCCTCCGAGATTGGATCTGTCTCCCTGTATCTCTCTGTTTCCGCGTTCTCAGATTCTACCCTTTCACCGTTTCTTATATTCCCGGAGATCCGTAACTCCGACTGGTCTGAAATTTTAACACAATCTCTATCCGGATATTAGCTTTCTTGCGGAGAAAGAAGGGCATCAACCGCCTTACGCGGTGGCCACGAGGGCCCAGGGCGCGCCTGCCCCCTGGGGCACGCCCCCTGCCTCGTGGCCCCCTCGGACATCGTCTCGCGTGGAATTTTCTTCCCAAAAATCATATATATTCCAAAAAAATCTCCGTCAATTTTTATCCCGTTTGGACTCCGTTTGATATGGATATTCTGTGAAACAAAAAACATGCAACAAACAGGAACTGGCATTGGGCACTGGATCAATATGTTAGTCCCAAAAATAGTATAAAAAGTTGCCAAAAGTATATGAAAGTTGTAGAATATTGACATGGAACAATCAAAAATTATAGATACGACGGAGACGTATCAGCATCCCCAAGCTTAATTCCCGCTCGTCCTCAAGTAGGTAAATGATAAAATAGATAATTTTTTATGTGGAATGCTACCTAGCATAATCTTGATCACATATCTACTCATGACATGAATATTAAGATACGAGTGATTCAAAGCAATAGTCTATCTTTTGACATAAAAACAATAATACTTCAAGCCCACTAATAAAGCAATCATGTCTTTTCGAAATAACATGGCCAAATAAAGTTATCCCTACAAAATCATATAGTCTTGCTATGCTCCATCTTCACCACACAAAATATTCACATCATGCACCACCTCGATGACAAACCAAGCAATTGTTTCATACTTTTGGTGTTCTCAAAGCTTTTCAACTTTCACGCAATACATGAGCGTGAGCCATGGACATAGCACTATAGGTGGAATAGAATGGTGGTTGTGGAGAAGACAAAAAGGAGAAGACAAAAAGGAGAAGATAGTCTCACATCAACTAGGCGTATCAACGGGCTATGGAGATGCCCATCAATAGATATCAATGTGAGTGAGTAGGGATTGCCATGCAATGGATGCACTAGAGCTATAAGTGTATGAAAGATCAAACTGAAACTAAGTGGGTGTGTATCCAACTTGCTTGCTCATGAAGACCTCAGAAGTTTGAGGAAGCCCATCATCGAAATATACAAGCCAAGTTCTATAATGAAAATTCCCACTAGTATATGAAAGTGATAACTCAAGAGACTCACTATATGAAGAACATGGTGCTACTTTGAAGCACAAGTGTGGTAAAAGGATAGTAACATTGCCCCTTCTCTCTTTTTCTCTCATATTTTTTTGGGCCTTCTCTTTTTTTTGGCCTTTCTCTTTTTATTTTTATTTTTTTGTCCGGAGTCTCATCCCGACTTATGGGGGAATCATCGTCTCCATCATCCTTTCCTCACTGGGACAATGCTCTAATAATGATGATCATCACACTTTTATTTACTTACAACTCAATATGACAACTCGATACTAGAACAAAGATATGACTCTATATGAATGCCTCCGGCGGTGTACAGGGATGTGCAACGATCTAGCGTAGCAATGACATCAAAAAACGGACAAGCCATGAAAACATCATGCTAGCTATCTTACGATCATGCAAAGCAATATGACAATGAATGCTCAAGTCATGTATATGATGATGATGGAAGTTGCATGGCAATATATCTCGGAATGGCTATGGAAATGCCATGATAGGTAGCTATGGTGGTTGTTTTGAGGAGGGTATATGGTGGGTTTATTATACTGGTGAAAGTTGCGTGGTACTAGAGAGGCTAGCAATGGCGGAAGGGTGAGAGTGCATATAATCCATGGACTCAACATTAGTCATAAAGAACTCACATACTTATTGCAAAAGTCTATTAGCTATCGAAACAAAGTACTACATGCATGCTCCTAGGGGGATAGATTGGTAGGAAAAGACCGTCGCTCGTCCCCGACCGCCACTCATAAGGAAGACAATCAATGAATAAATCATGCTCCGACTTCGTTACATAATGGTTCACCGTACGTGCATGCTACGGGAATCACAAACCTCAACACAAGTATTTCTACTAATCCACAACTACCCACTAGCATGACTCTAATATCACCATCTTTGTATCGCAAAACTATTGCAAGGAATCAAACATATCATATTCAGTGATCTACAAGTTTTATGTAGCATTTTATGACTAACCGTGTGAATGACCAATTCCTATCATGTCTCTAAATAGATATAAGTGAAGCAAGAGAGTTTAAATCTTTCTACAAAAGATATGCCCATGCTCTAACAAATATACTTGAAGCAAAAGAGCATTCTATAAATGGCGGTTTTCTATGTAAAGAGAAACAGGCGATCCAAACTTCAAATGATATAAGTGAAGCACATGAAGCGTTCTATAAAGCCATACTCAAAAGATATAAATGAAGTGCATAGAGCATTGTATAAATCAACCAAGGATTATATCATACCAGCATGGTGCATAAAAGAAAAATGAAAACTAAATGCAAAAGACGCTCCAAGATTGCACATATCGCATGAACGAAATGAATCCGAAAACATACCGATACTTGTTGAAGAAAGAGGGGATGCCTTCCGGGGCATCCCCAAGATTAGACGCTTGAGTCTCCTTGAATATTTACTTGGGGGTGCCTTGGTCATCCCCAAGACTGAGCTCTTGCCTCTCTTCCTTCTTCTCACATCGAGACCTTCTCGATCATCGAACACTTCATCCACACAAAACATCAACAGAAAACTCGGTAAGATCCGTTAGTATAATAAAGAAAATCACTACTCTAAGTACTGTTGCAAACCAATTCATATTTTGTTTTTGCATTGTAGCTACTGTAATATAACTTTTCCATGGCTTAATCCACTGATAGGAATCGATAGTTTCATCAAAACAAGCAAACTATGCATCAAAAACAGAATCTGTCTAAAACAGAACAGTCTGTAATAATCTGAACATTCACCATACTTCTGATACTTGGAAAATTCTATCAAAATTAGGAATTTTTTTTATATAAATACAGTGCAAAAAGAATCAGAATCGTTTGACGTTCCAGTAAAAAATGTAAAATCGCGCACTACAGCCAAAGTTTCTATCCTGCACCGTATAAACCAACAAGCATCTAAAACATCCTAAAGGCAAATCTTGGCACATTATTTTTATTTTTAAACCTTATAAAGGCACACAACAGAAATAAATTACTCTCTAAAACTTCCGGGTTGTCTCGCTGGCAGCGCTTTCTTTAAAGCCATTAAGCTAGGCATATGGTGCTCAAGTAGTGAATCCACCCGGATCCCAAGGTATATCAAAGCCAATTTTAATTAACAATGATTTATAATTTTGTAGTGAGCTCAAAGTAACATATATCAAGTAATGATAAAGTCTAACTCTCTTCCTATGCATCGGCATGTCATAAAAGAACAATTCATGCACACACAGTAAAGGCCAATGCATAGTATAAACAGTTTCTTGCAATTTTATCGTGTGGGAAACATAGAGAGGTGGAGATATAGTTCCTCTCTCATAATAATTGCAAGTAGGAGCAGCAAGCACATGCATATTGTGTCTACCAAAATCATCATGTGTAATAGTAAAATGCAACCCATCAATATAATCCTTAATAAGTGCAAATTTCTCCGATATAGTGTAGTTGGGAGAATTCAAAAAGATAATAGGACTATCATGCGTGGGTGCAATAGAAACAATTTCATGTTTAACATAAGGAACTATAGCAAGTTCATCTCCATAAGCATAATTCATATTGGCATCTTGGCCACAAGCATAGCAAGCATCATCAAAAAGGGATATTTCAAAAGAATCAACGGGATCATGGCAATTATCATAGCATTCATCCTTCGGTAAGCATGAAGGGGAATTAAACAATGTATGAGTTGAAGAGTTACTCTCATTAGAAGGTGGGAATGGGTGATCAATTCGCTCTTCCTCCTTTTGTTCTTCGCTCTCCTCCTCATCTTTTTCATCCAATGAGCTCACAGTTTCATCAACTTCTTCTTCCATAGATTCCTGCAAAATATTAGTCTCTTCTTGGACAATGGAGACTTTCTCAATAAGCGCATTAATATAGGAATTATATTCATAATTATCATAGCAATATTTTAGGATAGCTAAATTTTCAGGCCTATAAACATCATCATCAAAAGCTTCATACTTTTCAAACAAAGATTCAATTTCATAAGCACCCTTAAAAGCAATAAATTCTTCTATTTGTTCCACATCATAGTAATCATATATACCATTATCATAAGAAGCTAAGGTTTCATTATCATTAAATTTGCATGAAAAGGGAAGGTGTGGAGCCTTCATCCTAGAGCAACATGTATAATCATAACTCAAGCATACTTGCCGAGCATACCACTTCAATATATAAATTTGATCCCATAATAGTTTCCCTTTTTGTGTGTCAAGCGATAATCCCTAAAGTATTCACGTTGATCCAACATTACTCACATTATTAGATTGAATGGGGTTTTCTCAGGATTATCAAAGTAGAACATAATTTCTGTCACATAACGAGCATCGAGGGTTTTAGGAGGTTCCTCATATCCATGAGTAGCAAGTACACCTAATTTTTTTGGTATTTCGTGTTCCATATCCATAACTAAAGATAGAGAACAACTAAGAATAGCAAATAAAATTACTTAGTGATAAAGCAAACAATCACACACGAGAATATTCACCCCACGCTATGGCTCCCCGACAACGGCGCCAGAAAAAGGTCTTGATAACCCACAAGTATAGGGGATCGCAATAGTTTTCGATAAGTAAGAGTGTCGAACCCAACGAGGAGCTAAAGGCAGAACAAATATTCCCTCAAGTTCTATCGACCACCGATACAACTCTACTCACGCTTGATGTTCGCTTTACCTGGAACAAGTATGAAACTAGAAGTACTTTGTAGGTGTTGTTGGATAGGTTTGCAAGATAATAAATATTACGTAAATAAAAGGTAGGGGCTGTTTAGATAAAGACACAACTAACTTAGTTTTAGTAGAGAGCTTTTTGTTACGATAAAGTTATTTGTCCCTAGGCAATCGATAACTAGATCGGTAATCATTATTGCAATTATATATGAGGGAGAGGCATAAGTTAACATACTTTCTCTACTTGGATCATATGCACTTATGATTGGAACTCTAGCAAGCATCCTCAAATACTAAAGATCATTAAGATAAAACCCAACCATAGCATTAAAGTATCAAGTCCTCTTTATCCCATAGGCAAACAACCTACTTACTCGGGTCTGTGCTTCTGTCACTCACGCCACCCACCATAAGAAAATCATGAACATATTGCAAACCCTACAATGGGAATCCCTCACGCTTGCGCGACATGGAGAGCACCATAGGACAACACCAATAATAAAACATGCAACTCAAACCAATCACGATCATCAAATAACCCATAGGACAAAACGGATCTACTCAAACATCATAGGATAGCCATACATCATTGGGAAATAATATATAGCGTTGAGCACCATGTTTAAGTAGATATTACAATGGGTAAAAGAGGGGTTACACCGCTGCATAGAGGGGGTAAGAGTTGGTGATGATGGCGGTGAAGTTGTTGGTGAAGATTGCGGTGATGATGATGGCCCCCGGTGGCACTCCGGTTCTTCCTTGACCTCCTTCCTAGATGGGAGAAGGATTTAACCTCTGGTCCATGGCCTCCATGGCATGGGAGGGGCGAGAGCCCCTCCGAGATTGGATCTGTCTCTCTGTCTCTCTCTGTTTCTGCGTTCTCAAATTCTACCCTTTCACCGTTTCTTATATTCCCGGAGATCCATAACTCTGATTGGGCTAAAATTTTAACATGATATCTATCCGGATATTAGCTTTCTTGCGGCGAAAGAAGGGCATGAACTGCCTTACGGGGTGGCTACGAGGGCCCAGGGCGTGCCTGCCCCCCTGGGGCGCGCCCCTGCCTCGTGGCCCCCTCTGGCATCGTCTCGCGTGGAATTTTCTTCCCAAAAATCATATATATTCCAAAAAAATCTCCATCAATTTTTATCCCGGTTGGACTCTGTTTGATATGGATATTCCGCGAAACAAAAAACATGCAACAAACAGGAACTGGCACTGGGCACTGGATCAATATGTTAGTCCGAAAAATAGTATAAAAAGTTGCCAAAAGTATATGAAAGTTGTAGAATATTGACATGGAACAATAAAAAATTATAGATACGACGGAGACGCATCAACAACCTAGCTTGGCCAAAACTTAAGTCATGTCGATGCATATAATGGCGAAGAAAAGGTGCATATGGAAAAACGCATATGTGGTGAGCTTGATGCTCAAAGGATAATAGCAAGCTTCTATACGAGAAGCCCCCAGGTATATTGAACGTACATATGTGGAGATGTATGCATCAGGGGAGGACGGTCTAGCTGTACTAAAGCCATAGGGCTAAAGAGCAAAACGAAAAAATAATAAAAAATGAAAAGAGAGAGAAAAAATAACGTTATTAATAGGAGGAAGGAGACGAACACAGAGTTTGACACTAGGCATAAAATCATCGGAGTCTGGCCGCGTTCCAGGGGTTCGGCTCGAGGTGATTGTCTGACGCATCATGCAGGCGGTACGCTCCTCTGGTGAGAACTTCGTCAATGATGAAGGGACCCTCCCACTTGGGCTTGAGTTTGTCCTTTTTCTTCTCTGGCAGGCGTAGAATGAGTTCACCAATGTTATAAGTCTTGGCCCTCACTTCTCTGCTTTGATACCTGCGAGCCTGTTGTTGATAAAATGTGGAACGGGCTTTTACAATGTCGCGCTCCTCCTCCAGGGCATCTAAGCTGTCTTGCCGATCAAGCTCAGCTTCTCTCTCTTCGTACATGCGCACTCGAGGTGTGTCATGAATAATAACGCAGGGTAACACTGCTTCTGCACCGTACACCATGAAGAAAGGTGTATATCCAGTAGTGCGGTTGGGCATGGGTCGCAGCCCCCAGAGTACGGAGTCAAGTTCCTCTACCCAGTGCTTGTCTGATTCTTTCAAGGACCGCACTAGTCTAGGTTTGATGCCGCTCATAATAAGACCATTAGCCCGTTCGACTTGACCGTTTGTCTGCGGGTGATAGAAAGATGCATAATCGAGCTTAATGCCCAGATTAGCACACCAGGTTTTCACTTCATCGGCTGTGAAATTAGAGCCATTATTGGTGATTATGCTGTGTGGGACACCATAACGGTGTACCATGTCGAATATGAAATCTATTACCGGCCCCGCTTCGGCCGTTTTGACTGGTTTGGCCTCTATCTACTTAGTGAATTTATCCACCATGACCAGCAAATACTTTCTCTTATGGCTTCCTCCTTCAAGGGGTCTGACCATATCGAGTCCCCAGACCGCAAAAGGCCAAGTGATGGGGATTGTTTGTAAGGAAGTGGGGTGGGGGCATATGGCTTTGGTTGGCGAAGTGTTGGCATCCAACGCAATGTTGGACAAGGTCATCTGCGTCCGCTCGGGTCGTCGGCCAATAGAACCCTATACGGAAGGCCTTGCTAACAAGGGCCCGCGCTGCGGCGTGGTGCCCGCCGAGACCGGCATGAATCTCAGCCAGGAGCTGCCGCCCCTCCTCCTCGGAGATACATCTTTGAAGGACTCCAGTAGCGCTTTTCTTATAGAGTTCTCCGTTATGAACCTTGTAGGCCTTCGAACGCCGGACAATTCGGCGGGCCTCATTCTGGTCCTCAAGAAGCTCCTTCCTGTTAAGGTAGGCAAGGAAGGGTTTGGTCCATGGGGCAATGACTGCCATGATGAGATGTGCCGACGGTGTTATTTCGGTGGCTAAGCCTCCGATGATATCGGTCGGTTCAGAATCTGGGGTTGTGTTCGGACCCGGACTAATACTGCCGCTTTCCCCCTGCCACACCACGGATGGCTTAAAAACCCTTTCTACAAAGATATTAGGTGGGACGGGATCGCGCTTGGCGCCGATACAAGCAAGGACGTCCGCCGCTTGATTACTTTCTCGAGCCATGTGATGGAACTCGAGCCCCTCGAACCGAGCCGACATTTTTAGGACGGCCTTACAATAAGCTGCCATCTTCGGATCTTTAGCATCGAAGCCTCCATTTATTTGAGATATTGTGAGATTTCAGTCCCTACGCACTTCCAGGCGCTATATGCCCATGGAGACAGCCATCCAGAGACCGTGCAATAAGGCCTTGTATTCGGCTGCGTTGTTGGAGTCTGTGTATAGTATTTGGAGTATGTACTGAACTATGTCTCCAGTGGGGGACGTTAAAACAACGCCCGCTCCTAGCCCTGCCAGCATTTTGGAGCCATCGAAATACATAACCCAATTGGAATATGTGTCATACTCTTTAGGGAGTTTGACCTCTGTCCATTCGGCGACGAAGTCAGCCAATACTTGGGATTTAATAGCTCGACGTGGTTTGTATGTAATATCGACTGGAAGGAGCTCAATGGCCCATTTGGCAATCTGGCCCGTGGCATCGCGATTGTTTATAATGTCATTGGGCGGTACTTCGGAAGCCACCATGATCGAACACTCCTGAAAGTAGTGACGGAGCTTTCGGGATGCCATGAAGACTGCGTATGTTATCTTTTGATAATGGGGGTACCGGGATTTGCATGTTGTAAGGATATTGGATACATAGTATACTGGCTTCTGAAGCGGGAATTTGTGTCCGTCCTGTTCTCGTTCAACGACGAGCACGACGCTCACCACCTGATGTGTTGCCGATATGTATAGTAACATCGGTTCACCGACGTTTGGCACGACCAGGATTGGGTTGCTCGCAAGAAGGGTTTTTATTTCCTCCAGTCCGGCTGTTGCCACGTCTGTCCACTTGAAGTGATCGATTCGCTGTAGAAGGCGATAGAGTGGCAGTGCCTTTTCTCCCAATCTGGAGATAAAGTGGCTTAGAGCTGCCATGCAACCCGCGAGCTTTTGGACTTGTTTAAGGTCTGTTGGAGTAGCCAATTGTGACAGAGCTCGGATTTTGGCTGGATTTGCTTCAATTCCTCTATTGGAAACGATGAAGCCCAGCAGTTTTCTAGCGGGGACGCTGAAAACACACTTTTCCGGATTGAGCTTAATGTCATACGCGCGGAGGTTATCAAATGTGAGACGTAAATCGTCTATTAGTGTTTTGACGCACTTAGTTTTGATGACGATGTCGTCTAGATAAGCTTCAACTGTCTTGCCGATCTGTTTCTCCAGGCATGTTGAATCATGCATGGGTATGTGCCGCCGGTGTTCTTGAGCCCGAAGGGCATGGTGTTGAAGCAAAATGGCCCATATGGGGTAATGAATGTTGTTGCAGCTTGATCGGACTCCTTCATTTTGATTTCATGGTATCCGGAATATGCATCAAGGAAGCACAGTGACTCGTGTCCTGCGGTAGCATCATTGATTTGGTCAATGCGGGGGAGGGGGAAGGGATCCTTAGGGTGAGCTATATTAAGGTCTTTAAAATCGACGCACAACCGCCAGGATTTGTCCTTCTTTGGTACCATCACCAGGTTTGCCAGCCAATCCGGATGTTTTATTTCTCTGATGAATCCGGCCTCAATTAGCTTGGTCAGCTCCTCCCCCATAGCTTGGCGTTTGGGCTCGGAAAAGCGCAACAGTGCTTGTTTGATTGGTTCATATCCCTTTAAGATATTAAGGCTATGTTCGGCCAGCTCACGTGGGATTCCAGGCATGTCAGAAGGGTGCCAAGCGAATATATCCCAGTTCTCGTGAAGGAAATCCCTTAGTGCGGCGTCGACCATTGGGTCTAGTTGTGCTCCAATAGATGCTGTCTTCTTGGGGTCCGTTGGGTGGACCTGGAATTTGACTATTTCTTCTGCTAGTTTGAAGGAGGTGGATTTGGGTCGTTTGTCTAAGATCACATCGTCCCTATCCACCGTGGAGCACGGTGTGGTTAATTCTTCGGCCGCGAGGGCTTCAGATAATGCCTCGAGGGCCAAGGATGCAGTTTTGTTTTCCGCGTGGAGTGCTATGTCCGGATCACTGACAAGAGTGATTATGCCGTTTGGTCCGGGCATTTTGAGCTTCATATACCCGTCATGAGGTATAGCTTGGAAGCGTGTAAAAGCAACCCACCCCAACAGGGCGTGGTATCCGCTACTGAAAGGAGCCACTTGGAAGGTGATCTCTTCAGCCTGATAATTCTCCGATGTGCCCAATACCACGTCAAGTGTGATTTTTCTTGCACACCGTGCCTCCCGACTAGGAATGATTCCTCGGAAGGTCGTGCTGCTTTGCTTGATGCGGCTCCTGTCTATTTCCATTTTGTGGAGTGTATCCTCATAGATGAGGTTTAGTCTGCTGCCACTGTCCATGAGGACCTTGGTGAGTCGAAAGCCGTCCATGATGGGACTGAGGACTAAAGCGGCTGGTGCTCGGACTGTCCTATATTTTGCTTCGTCGCCAGCATTAAAGGTTATAGCCGTGTCGTTCCAAGGGTTCACTATGGTGATTTGACACACTTCGGCGAGGCCGCGAAGTACCCTTTTGCGCTTATTGTTTGAAGCCATCAGTACTTTGGGGTTGTCGTCTTCTGGAGGGTGTTTCTCTGGGGTGTTCTTGGTAAGGATGCCCTCGCTGCTTTTGGCTACCTGCCAGAGTATCCAACATGCTCTAAGGCTGTGGGTTGGTATGGTATTCGGTGTTGTGTGTATTTTGCATGGGCCATCGAGCCATCCCTCCAAAACAGTTCCGCGCCGCGTAATGGGTTTGTATTTCTTGGCTACTGGACTGGGCATGTCACTGGGATGCGCCCTTTTCTCCTGGACCAGTGGTTGAGTTAGGACCGATGGCTCCCAACAAGCTGCCTGATCCCTCCAGGCGCTTTCCATTGCGCTGTACTTCTGTACGATAGTTGCCAAGTCAGCGAAGTGTAGTATGCGGCAGCGATTAATGGCGTTGAGGATTCCTTCATTCGTGCAATTGTTGCGGAACGCTAATATCGTGTCCTCGTTGCGTTAATCTTTAATCTTGTCCTTGACAAGGAGGAATCTGGCCCAAAAGTGGTGGACCGTTAACTGAGACTGCTGTTGTATGCTCGTGAGAGCGCTTATGTTTGGGTGGGTGGCTAGAATTGGATTTGGACCCTGACCCGATCAATGATCCAGAGTCTAAAGTTTTTCTAGACTTAACAGTCCGGGCTCCGGAGTATCTTCTGGTTGCCTTTGCCTGTCATCCGATTCTATGTTCGGAAGGCCGGTCACCTCCTTTTGTGCGTGGGTATCCGGCTCTGTAGGGTCAGCAATCCGGACATAGTCCGTCTTTAGCATAGGGGAAGAGTCGCCGTCTTGCTCCTCGACTACCATTATCTTGTGGGTGATACATGGATATTTGATTTCTCTTTGGTCGGGTTTAATCCCGATCCAATTGTAATCTGTGGCGACTTCCAGGTCGGCGATACGATCAAGGAGCTCGTTTAAAGACGAAAACACCGCCGGATCCATCTGCTTGGAGTGTTTGGGATCGATACAAAGAGGATTTTCGATGGCCCGAGAGGTCATTGTCGGCTTAACGGCCGAGCGGGCGGTCATGGTAAAGCTGCCCAACCGGAGGGTTTGTGTAACGCCCCAAGACCGATGTGCCAGGTGTCGTTCAGTTATTCGCTGGTGTTGCCTTGTCATTGCTTGCGTGTCATGCATTGCATATCATGTCATCATGTGCATTTCATTTGCATACGTGTTCGTCTCATGCATCCGAGCATTTTCCCCGTTATCCGTTTTGCATTCCGGCGCTTCGTTCTCCACCGGTGGTCATTTCTACCTTTCTTTCGTGTGTGGCATTAAACATTTCCGGATTGGGCCGAGACTTGTCATGCAGCCTTGGTTCACTACCGGTAGACCGCCTGTCAAGTTTCGTATCATTTGGACTTCGTTTGATACTCCAACGGTTAACCGAGGGACCGAGAAGGCCTCGTATGTGTTGCAGCTCAACACCCTTCCAATTTGGCCCAAAACCCACCTAACTCTGCTCCATCATCTCGGTCGTTCGATCACGATCGCGTGGCCGAAAACCGCACCTCATTTGGACTCTCCTAGCTCCCTCTATGCCTATATATACACCCCCTCCGAAATTCGCGGTTCATTTTTCCCCTAACCCTAAAAATTCTCAGATTCGCGCCGCCGGACGTTTCTTCCCGCGCCGGACATGTCCGCGCCGCACGCCGCGACCAATCACGGCGTGCCACATCAGCGCCGCCGTCCTCTCTCTCCTCCTCCACCGCGCCAGGCCCGCCGGGCCCGGATCGCACCCGCGGAGCCCAATTGGTCGCCGCCGCCCGAGTCTCCCCGCCGCCACTTAGATCCGCCGCCGCCCGAGTCTTCCTCCGCCGCCGCCTCCGAGCCTCGTCGCCGGCGCCGACTCTCGCCGCCTCGCTGCCTCCGTCGCCGGATCTTCACCACCGCGGCCGGAAACGGACGGATCCCGTCCGGATCCGCACCTCAGGGGCCTCCTCTGCTCCTCCCCGACGGCAAGCCGCCGCTGCCGCCTCGCCGTTGACCTCGGGTGCCGCCGCCCTTGCCTCCTGGGATCCCATCGGGATCGAGGGAGACGAGCGCCTCCGCCTCCTCCCCGCATGGGCCGAAGCTCCCAGGCCCAGCATCGCCGGCCCAGCTTCCCGCAGCCAGTGCCAGGCCTCCTCTCCAGTCGCAGGCGCCAAGGCCCAGCGCCGCCTTGGCCTCCCAGGCCAGCTCCATCCGGCCCAGCGCGCCGCCCCCGCCTCGGCCTGCTTCCCCTCCAGCCGGGCCAAAGCCCGTGGTGAGAGAGCACCCAGCGCCCCATTATTTTCCTTCTGCTGTTGGGCTTGCCCAGATTCGGCCCGATTCATGTTTTTTTTGCGGAGCGATTTTGCCCATTTATCCTGAGACTGCTGTTTTACAGATTAGTCCCTCTAGTTCATTCATATAATAACTCACAATTGGTGCATCAGATTAAAATGATTTATCTATGAAACTTGCTCAGAATTTTGTGTAGATTAATAATATCCAACTTTCATCTATGTTTGGAATGTTAAAAATGTAGGTTGCTTTAATTTGCTCCTATGCCATGCTAAAATGATTTATTTCATAAATAAATAACCGTAACTCGGAATTTAATAAATTTTATATGTAATTGGGGTAGCAAAATGCCTAGTTTAACATGGTGCACTCATCTTGCATGTTTAATAACTCTAAAATAATGTTTAGGGCAGAACAGTACCAAACCTTAAATTATGCATATGAGGATTTTTCGGAATTGTTGTTCGTTGCTTCCGGCCTCATTTAAACTTGCCTAGATAGGTAGTTTTGTTGTGCTTCACCCCTTGCCATGTTAATCAACATTTAATATTGTTGGGTACATAACCGAGAGAGAACTAAATAATTGATGTGGTGTTTCGTCAATATGCATCCCGTTGCATATTGAGCTCCACTTAATTTGTAGGATTGTTTGTGCACTTTGCCATGCCATGCATACTTAAACCGGACATGCATCATACTTGTTTGCGCATCATGCCATGATTATGTCGTGGTTGTTTACTATGTTGTTTGCTTCTTTCCGGTGTTGCTTCTTCGGGTTGGTTCCATTAATGTCAAGTTTGTGAGGATCCGTTCGTCTACGTCCGTTTGTCTTCTTCATGGACTCGTTCTTCTTCCTTGCGGGATCTCAGGCAAGATGATCATACCCTCGAAATCACTACTATCTTTGCTATGCTAGTTTGCTCGCTCTTGCTATGCCAATGCTTCGATGCCTACCATTTGCTTGTCAGCCTCCCAATTGCCATGTCAAACCTCTAACCCACCATGTCCTAGCAAACCGTTGATTGGCTATGTTACCGCTTTGCTCAGCCCCTCTTATAGCGTTGTTAGTTGCAGGTGAATATTGAAGTTTGTTCCATGTTGGAACATGGAGATGTTGTTCCTTGTTGGAATATTGTTTACTTGTTGGGATATCACGATATATCTTATTTAATTAATGCATCTATATACTTGGTAAAGGGTGGAAGGCTCAGCCTTATGCCTGGTGTTTTGTTCCACTCTTGACGCCCTAGTTCCCGTCATATCGGTGTTATGTTCCCGGATTTTGCGTCCCTTACGCGATTGGGCTATTATGGGAACCCCTTGACAGTTCGCCTTAAGTAAAGCTCCTCCAGCAATGCCCAACATTGGTTTTACCATTTGCCACCTAGCCCTTTTCTTTTCCCTTGGGAGTCGCGCTCCTGAGGGTCATCATTATTTTACCCCCCCGAGCCAGTGCTCCTCTGAGTGTTGGTCCAACTGAGCGATGTCCGAGGCTACCAGGGGCAACTCTGGGCTGGCTTACCCGACGTCTGGCTCATCTGAGTGTGCCCTGAGAAAGAGATATGTGCAGCTCCTATCGGGATTTGTCGGCACATTCGGGCGGTGTTGCTGGTTTAGTTTTACCCTGTCAAAATGTCTTGTTGTACCGGGATACCGAGTCTGATCGGAACGTCTCGGGAGGAGGGCTATTCCTTCGTTGACCGTGAGAGCTTGTGATGGGCTAAGTTGGGACACCCCTGCAGGGATTTGAACTTTCGAAAGCCGTGCCCATGGTTATGGGCAGATGGGAATTTGTTAACATCCGGTTGTAGAAAACCTAAAGCCGACCTTAATTAAAATGAATCAACCGCGTGTGTAACCGTGATGGTCTCTTTCCGGCGGGTTCCGGGAAGTGAACACGGTTGTTGGAGTTATGCTTGACGTAGGTTGTTATAGGATCACTTCTTGATCATACTTTCTCGACCGTGCTTTGCCTTCTCTTCTCGCTCTCATTTGCGTATGTTAGCCACCATATATGCTAGTCGCTTGCTGCAGCTCCACCTCATACTTTTACCTTACCCATAAGCTAAAATAGTCTTGATCGCGAGGGTGCGAGATTGCTGAGTCCCTGTGGCTCACAGATACTTCCAAAACCAGCTTGCAGGTGCCGATGAGACCGTGCAGATGACGCAGCCAAGCTCAGGAGGAGCTCGATGAAGATCTTGTCCTTTGTGTTGTTTCGTTCTACTTGATCAGTAGTGGAGCCCAGTTGGGGTCGATCGGGGACCTTTGTCGCATTTGGGGTTCTTCTTTTATTTTGGTTCCGTAGTCGGACCATGAGTGTATTTGATTGATGTAATGTTTATTCATGTAATTGTGTGAAGTGGCGATTGTAAGCAACTATGTATCTCTTTCCCTTATTATATTACATGGGTTGTGTGAAGATTACCTCACTTGCGACATATGCCTTCAATGCGATTATGCCTCTAAGTCGTGCCTCGACACGTGGGAGATATAGTCGCATTGAGGGTGTTACAAGTTGGTATCAGAGCCTTCCCCGACCTTAGGAGCCCCCTTGCTTGATCGTTTTTAGCGACCGAGTTGTGTCTAGAAAAATGTTTTGAGTCATTTAGGAATTATATATCGGAGAGTTTAGGAATTCTTTTTACTTCCCAGTGTCCTCATCGCTCTGGTAAGGCTTCCTGACGTAGAGTTTTGACTCTTCCCTTCTCAAATTTCACTAAATTTTTTTTAGGATCACGCGGGTATCTTGGAATCGTTTCGATGGTTTTATGACGAGAACATTGTCTTGGTGCCTCCTGTCAGGGGTTTTGTGGAAGTGTCCCGACGCGTTGAGCTCTGAGGTTTTGTCGTCATAATTTTATCGTTGCAATTCTGGAATACCTGAGTTTAGTACGCCGACATCGAAAATCTCTTTTATGCAGTTCGTTGGTGAGATAACCTCGACGCCACCCAGTACTGGGGCGGGAGTTCGGGAGTATCGCCATAACTTGTATAACAGATGCTTTTCGAAGGTTGAGGTAGATGATTTCCGAAGGTTTTTTGGTTATGTGTTGAAGGATGGATACAGTTGGATGTAGGATTTGCTAGTTTTGGGTGAGATATTATGCTTCCCCAGTATCCCCAACACCTGATTGCATAACCGGAAAATTTCGGGAGTTTCATAGGTGGGAATTCAAGTAGCTCTTAGGATATCTTCCCGACAGATGTATGATATGAAATTGGGGTTCGACGTCTAGTGGTCCGCCTATTCACGGTCGGTTTTACAGTGGTCTTGTTGTGTCTTAAAGAGTCCTTGGCTATGCCGACTCGGGGACGCTTCGTATGTCATGTGCACTGCCTTGTACATGATGGTGTTGTACGATCGAGCCCATGTAGGCCCCACCACGAAAACTTCGGACGAAATCTCTATCATATGTTTGTTCCGGCTTATTCTGCAAGCCAATCCTTTGTTTTGTTTTGAGTTGTGGTATTCGAGTTGCTTCGAAGTCAAATGTTGATTCCATACCTTCCCCAAATGGTGTTATCATATTCCTATGTGAATACTAATCCTTCTCGATCATCGAGTTTCTCATTTTAATTTCTTTTCAACTGGTGTGTCTCTCCTCAAGTGGATCCGATCATTTCAACATCTGCAAGATCAAGTATTAGCTCTCTCAATGGTGTTCGTTTCATCCATCTCGAAGTTGTCTTTCTTTTTCCCACCCTCCCTCCCTTTTTGTTTCTTCGAGGACCCAGATTTCTTCATCGGGTATCCATTCAACTCATGTGAAGTCACTCCATTCTTTTTAATCAATATTCTTACCCAGTGGTTCTCAAGGAGATGTTCTACTAGTTCGTCATTCTTCATTCTTTTCTTCTCCGATGGAACCAATTCAAGCTTTTGGTGTTGATCATATCCTTTTTCCTCATTTCAAATACCTTTTCTTACCGATGCACCTCTTTATCATTCACCTCTCGCTATTCAATTATTCCGGTGTGCTCAAGATATCTCAAAGATTCATGTTTTCCACTCTGCATTTGTTCAAGATCTTTCGAGGTTGTTATCTCATTCAAGTCATTTAATTCAACTGGTGCAATCTATCTTTTAAATCCCTCAACGGTGTTTCTTTTGAGTGGGCCCTAACCCACGGGTCTTTTCCCAGGATCTTACCTGACTCTTCTAGTCTTCCCGGAGCTATCCTCAAATTTCTTTTGAAGTTTGACATAAGAATGATTCATCATCAGTCATATGTTTTCTCCAAATTCTTGCAAATTCTTTTCATCGTTGGCTCAACCTCTCCTCTTTTAATCATTCCGGAGTGTCTCAACAATTTGGTGCTGGTTCTCGTCGTCATTCTCGGATTTGAAGACCGAAGAAGAGTTTCCCCTTGAATTTTGTTTCGATCTATCAAACATTCGTGATTCTAGCTTGTTGCCATCCTCTCATGATTATTTTCGATTGTGGGAATTCTTTTCACCCATCCGGAGCTATTCAAGAGTCTTCTCAGTCTGATTATCCGGAGCCCATCATCTAAGATTTATTCATTCTCAGCTTTCAGCTCTCTTTCTCTAAATCTTACCAGCGCATCATTCAAGTATTCTCTTATCAGCTCGTGATCTCTTCGTTCTCATGTATATAAATTCCCCTCAAGTATCTTCATTTGTTCTCTAATTCTTCCCGGTGCTTCTTTATTTTTTCTTCTTCGTTCATTTTCAATCCTACCGGTGGATTCGTCGAAGACGTTCTCAAGTTTATGTTATATCTCTCTTAATCTTTTCCACGAGAATAAGTAATATGTCAAATCCGTTGATTGTCATCAATTTAATTGATGAAGGATAAGCATAATGTAATTCTTATTCTTGTTTCATCGAGTAAATTCAATTCCTTATTCCGGAGCCTCATGAAAACTCTCGGTTTCACTTGTTTAATCTTTCTTTCCGGAGCTCAAAGTTATTTAAATCATATCATTCCAAAGATCTATCTAATCATTACAAGGTTTCACCTTGTGTTTTCAACTTCTCTTTCTTTTTGTTATCTTTTGTTTACCGGAGTTCTTCATGGAGGCTCTACATGATGGTTCATCAAGGATTTATTTCCTTCTAGAAGTTTTTCATTGAGTTTTCTTTTCTAAGGAGCTCAAGCTTTCTTCATCTTGCAATCCGGAGTGCATTTCTTTCTACCATATCATTGGAGGTGGTTTTACATCATTCTTGATATTTGAATTCATTTTTCTTCGTTCACATGTTGTCATGAATGAGATATTTCAAATCCATCAATCTCTTCATTGGAGTTATCTTGGGTTATATTTCACCTAAAGCCTTCCCTAAGGATTGTTGCTATCTATGGTGTTTAGAAATGACCCAAGTTATTCATTTATCCTCCCGGTGAAATAAGTTTCTCGTCTCCTTGTTCATATCAATCCAATTCTTCTTCCTGTGAGTGGCAGGTTGTCATCTCATAATTTGAGATGTATTTCATAAGACCATATCAAGATTATTCTTTTCGTTGTTGGTTTTCAACAACTCCATTCTAGCATTTGTTGTATCCGTGCTCTCTCAAGATCTTGTTTCCCTTCGTTCCGGAGTCATTGTGATGTTGCTCTTTTCAACCCATCATCTCGTTTGTCAAAGATCATGTTCTTTTCGTGCTTATCCATTTAACCGGAGTGTCGTGTCCTCTACTCAAGTTCTTTTCATCTTATCTAGTCTTGTATCACTTTTCAACTGGAGTGCTGTTCGAATTTGGTCTTCCTTGATCCCCTTCCTTAACCGGCGTGGTTCCAATATATATCTTCCCTTCAACCTCAAGGTTTTTCGCAAATGTTCTTTGTCCCTCTTTGCTAACGGAGTGTTTTCAACCTTGTTCACCTTCATTGTATTCTTTTCTCGAATTTGTTTAACCTTTTCAAGGTTCTTTGGTTTCACTCGTTTGTCTAAGAAGCAACTTAGTTTTACCTCTTCTCTTTCTCCTCCGTTTTTCCCTCCGGTGCCATTCTAGATCTCGGGACGAGATCCTCTGGTAGTGGTGGAGTGTCGTAACGCCTCGAGACCGATGTGCCAGGTGTCGTTCAGTTATTCGCTGGTGTTGCCTTGTCATTGCTTGCGTGTCATGCATTGCATATCATGTCATCATGTGCATTTCATCTGCATACGTGTTCGTCTCATGCATCTGAGCATTTTCCCCGTTATCCGTTTTGCATTCCGGCGCTTCGTTCTCCTCCGGTGGTCATTTCTACCTTTCTTTCGTGTGTGGGCATTAAACATTTCCGGATTAGACCGAGACTTGTCATGCAGCCTTGGTTTACTACCGGTAGACCGCCTGTCAAGTTTCGTATCATTTGGACTTCGTTTGATACTCCAACGGTTAACCGAGGGACCGAGAAGGCCTCATGTGTGTTGCAGCTCAACACCCTTCCAATTTGGCCCAAAACCCACCTAACTCTGCTCCATCATCTCGGTCGTTCGATCACGATCGCGTGGCAAAAAACCGCACCTCATTTGGACTCTCCTAGCTCCCTCTATGCCTATATATACACCCCCTCCGAAATTCGCGGTTCATTCTTCCCCTAACCCTAAAAATTCTCAGATTTGCGCCGCCGGACGTTTCTTCCCGCGCCGGACATGTCCGCGCCGCCCGCCGCGACCAACCACGGCATGCCACGTCAGCACCGCCGTCCTCTCTCTCCTCCTCCACCGCGCCAAGCCCGCCGGGCCCGGATCGGACCCGCGGAGCCCAATCGGCCGCCGCCGCCCGAGGCTCCCCGCCGCCACTCAGATCCGCCGCCGCCCGAGTCTTCCTCCGCCGCCGCCTCCGAGCCTCGTCGCCGGCACCGACTCTCGCCGCCTCGCTGCCTCCGTCGCCGGATTTTCACCACTGCGGCCGGAAACGGACGGATCCCGTCCGGATCCGCACCTCAGGGGCCTCCTCTGCTCCTCCCCGACGGCAAGCCGCCGCTGCCGCCTCGCCGTTGACCTCGGGCGCCGCCGCCCTTGCCTCCTGGGATCCCATCGGGATCGAGGGGGACGAGCGCCTCCGCCTCCTCCAGGCATGGGCCGAAGCTCCCAGGCCCAGCATCGTCGGCCCAGCTTCCCGCAGCCAGCGCCAGGCCTCCTCTCCAGTCGCAGGCGCCAAGGCCCAGCGCCACCTTGGCCTCCCAAGCTAGCTCCATCCGGCCCAGCGCGCCGCCCCCGCCTCGGCCTGCTTCCCCTCCAGCCGGGCCGAAGCCCGTGGTGAGAGAGCACCCAACGCCCCATTTTTTTCCTTCTGCTATTGGGCTTGCCCAGATTCGGCCCGATTCATGTTTTTTTTTCTGTGGAGCGATTTTGCCCATTTATCCTGAGACTGCTGTTTTACAGATTAGTCCCTCTAGTTCATTCATATAATAACTCACAATTGGTGCATCGGATTAAAATGTTTTATATATGAAACTTGCTCAGAATTTTGTGTAGATTAATAATATCCAACTTTCATCTATGTTTGGAATGTTAAAAATGTAGTTTGCTTTAATTTTCTCCTATGCCATGCTAAAATGATTTATTTCATAAATAAATAACCGTAACTCGGAATTTAATAAATTTTATATGTAATTGGGGTAGAAAAATGCCTAGTTTAACATGGTGCACTCATCTTGCATGTTTAACAACTCTAAAATAATGTTTAGGGCAGAACAGTACCAAACCTTAAATTATGCATATGAGGATTTTCCGGAATTGTTGTTCGTTGCTTCCGGCCTCATTTAAACTTGCCTAGATAGGTAGTTTTGTTGTGCTTCACCCCTTGCCATGTTAATCAACATTTAATATTGTTGGGTACATAACCGAGAGAGAACTAAATAATTGATGTGGTGTTTCGTCAATATGCATCCCGTTGCATATTGAGCTCCACTTAATTTGTAGGATTGTTTGTGCACTTTGCCATGCCATGCATACTTAAACCGGACATGCATCATACTTGTTTGCGCATCATGCCATGATTATGTCGTGGTTGTTTACTATGTTGTTTGCTTCTTTCCGGTGTTGCTTCTTCGGGTTGGTTTTGTTAATGTCGAGTTTGTGAGGATCCGTTCGTCTACGTCCGTTTGTCTTCTTCATGGACTCGTTCTTCTTCCTTGCGGGATCTCAGGCAAGATGATCATACCCTCGAAATCACTACTATCTTTGCTATGCTAGTTTGCTCGCTCTTGCTATGCCATTGCTTCGATGCCTACCATTTGCTTGTCAGCCTCCCAATTGCCATGTCAAACCTCTAACCCACCATGTCCTAGCAAACCGTTGATTGGCTATGTTACCGCTTTGCTCAGCCCCTCTTATAGCGTTGTTAGTTGCAGGTGAATATTGAAGTTTGTTCCTTGTTGGAACATGGAGATGTTGTTCCTTGTTGGAATATTGTTTACTTGTTGGGATATCACGATATATCTTATTTAATTAATGCATCTATATACTTGGTAAAGGGTGGAAGGCTCAGCCTTATGCCTGGTGTTTTGTTCCACTCTTGCCGCCCTAGTTCCCTTCATATCGGTGTTATGTTCCCGGATTTTGCGTCCCTTACGCGATTGGGCTATTATGGGAACCCCTTGACAGTTCGCCTTAAGTAAAGCTCCTCCAGCAATGCCCAACATTGGTTTTACCATTTGCCACCTAGCCCTTTTCTTTTCCCTTGGGAGTCGCGCTCCTGAGGGTCATCATTATTTTACCCCCCGGGCCAGTGCTCCTCTGAGTGTTGGTCCGACTGAGCGATGTCCGAGGCTACCAGGGGCAACTCTGGGCTGGCTTACCCGACGTCTGGCTCATCTGAGTGTGCCCTGAGAAAGAGATATGTGCAGCTCCTATCGGGATTTGTCGGCACATTCGGGCGGTGTTGCTGGTTTAGTTTTACCCTGTCGAAATATCTTGTTGTACCGGGATACCGAGTCTGATCGGAACGTCTCGGGGGGAGGTCTATTCCTTCGTTGACCGTGAGATCTTGTGATGGGCTAAGTTGGGATACCCCTGCAGGGATTTGAACTTTCAAAAGCCGTGCCCGCGGTTATGGGCAGATGGGAATTTGTTAACGTCCGGTTGTAGAAAACCCGAAGTCGACCTTAATTAAAATGAATCAACCGCGTGTGTAACCGTGATGGTCTCTTTCCGGCGGGTTCCGGGAAGTGAACACGGTTGTTGGAGTTATGCTTGACGTAGGTTGTTATAGGATCACTTCTTCATCATAATTTCTCGACCGTGCTTTGCCTTCTCTTCTCGCTCTCATTTGCGTATGTTAGCCACCATATATGCTAGTCGCTTGCTGCAGCTCCACCTCATACTTTTACCTTACCCATAAGCTTAAATAGTCTTGATCGCGAGGGTGCGAGATTTCTGAGTCCCTGTGGCTCACAGATACTTCCAAAACCAGCTTGCAGGTGCCGATGAGACCGTGCAGATGACGCAGCCAAGCTCAGGAGGAGCTCGATGAAGATCTTGTCCTTTGTGTTGTTTCGTTCTAGTTGATCAGTAGTGGAGCCCAGTTGGGGTCGATCGGGGACCTTTGTCGCATTTAGGGTTCTTCTTTTATTTTGGTTCCGTAGTCGGACCATGAGTGTATTTGATTGATGTAATGTTTATTCATGTAATTGTGTGAAGTGGCGATTGTAAGCCAACTATGTATCTCTTTCCCTTATTATATTACATGGGTTGTGTGAAGATTACCTCACTTGCGACATATGCCTTCAATGCGATTATGCCTCTAAGTCGTGCCTCGACACGTGGGAGATATAGTCGCATCGAGGGTGTTACAGTTTGGCCTGGGGCTAATTCTTCTCCGGTAGTAATATTGTCTTTAAGGACGAGGCGAGTCATCGATCCTGTCGTCGACAGCACAGTGGAAATCTGAATGAAAGCACCAATGTCTGTGTCAAAACCGGCGGATCTCGGGTAGGGGGTCCCGAACTGTGCGTCTGAGGTCGATGGTAACAGGAAACAGGGGACACAATGTTTACCCAGGTTTGGGCCCTCTCTATGGAGGTAATACCCTACGTCCTGCTTGATTGATATTGATGAATACGGGTATTACAAGAGTTGATATACCTCGAGATCGTAATGGCTAAACCCGAGAGGTCTAGCTTGTATGGCTATGGTAATGAGTCTCTCCCCTCCGGAATAAGTCCTCCGGTTTATATAGACACTGGGAGGTTCTAGGGTTACATAAGGTCGGTTACAAAGAAAGGAATCTACATATTTGGTTGCCAAGCTTGCCTTCCACTCCAAGGAGAGTCCCATCCGGACATGGGTGCAGTCTTCGGTCTTCGTGTCTTCACAGCCCATCGGTAGGGCCCATGGCTGACATGCCGGACGGCCGAGGACCCCTTAGTCCAGGACTGCCTTACCCGCCGACACCCCACGGTTCCGATGTCTGACGACCCGAGGAATCACGCCGACCGTTGGGCTGCTTGGCCCGTCCGGGCAGCGCCGCCGCCCAAGAAGACCTCAACTCTGCACTCCAGGTGGCCCGCGTACCACCGAATGCCGCCGGGCGCGTGCGGCGCAGACCGACGCCCCCGCCCTCGCACCATGGTGCGCGCGGGCCACCGCGAGATCCTCAGGCTACACTGCGGCAATGGCACCACACACCCGACAGGAACAGGCAAACATGTGAGCTGCGCTTGTTGTGGTGCGGGAGCTGCTGTGGTGCCAGCTGGCAGAGAGCGGCCGCGACGGGCTGCTGGAGCATGTCGCTGAGCTGTTGGACGCGGCATCCAGGGGTACGCTGCCTTTCTGCTCCCCGCCTACACCTCAAGTTGTGGCCAGATCACACGGCGGGCCCCATCGCTCTCGCATGCTCCCCAGCGCACTAGTAGAGTTCACCGACGTCAGCACGCTCGACGAAGCCGTTCATCCGGCCACATCTGCGCTTCCCCGGGTGGCGTGGGCCTGGGCGACCCCTTGCGCGGCCATCCTGAGGAGCCACCCTACAACCATCAGGAGGGCGCGCATGGCCTGGCGGCGCAAGGCGCAGGGCACCTATGCGAGGGTTCCGAAGCGGCGACTTCGGAAGCCTATGTGCCCCGCATGGTGGACCATGAGTATACACCAGAGGATGGCCCTTTCTCGTTTCCCGAGCCGGGCTGGGAAGGTGAGATGCTGGAAGTTGAGGCCTTCCGCGAGCCGCCCAGGAGCCTCACCGACCCCACCAATGACAACAATCGCAGGGTACCACTGATATCTCAGGAGTAGGCTTACGCTAACCATGGGTCACAGGTGGATCAGGCCACAGCGGCGGATGGGGACCCCAACGCTGCAACCGGGGGTAGCGCCCTGGGGGCTGCATGGGAGGGGTCTGGAGCTAGGCCCTTCCCCGCGCCGCATGGAGCAAGGCGCTGCCCGGAGGTAGGTCCTCTGCCGGGGAGGCGCTGCCGAGCCATTCCCCCCAGTAGAGGGCCCGTGGTCGACGAGGGCGCCGCTAGCGTCCGCCTTGCCCCTTGGCACCATCCTGGTTTCCGGACGCCCCAACGGTGGTCGAGGGTGGCGCAGGGTGGGGCCCTCGTCTGGTGGTATGAATTGAGGCTCGCGCCTGTGAAGGTCTCCGCTCGTGACACTCTCACGTAATAATGAGTGGAGCTGTACACACCCCAGAGTCTCCGGAGTGCCGCCCTTAGGCCTCGGGAGCTCCCGCCCACGTCCTAGTGGAAGCACCATGCTCCGCGCTGGCCATCGACACTGTCCCCCAATTACTATGTTCACAGCCAGTGAAAGCACTTAGCTCCACGCTGGTGGGAAGACAAGAAGACTAGCTAGGTGCTGGACGCGGCCATTCGCTTTCATCCCCTTTTCTGTAGCTCGATTTGCCTCTTTTTGGATCTGAACTGGGAATCTCAGTTTCATTGTCAAGTTGGGGGGGAATTGAAAGTGCAACTATCCCTGGGTGGTTTTGGTAATTCCTAACAACATATAGCTCATTGAGCTAATACTATTTCAAGATAAATATTTCAGGAAATCTCAATGATTGGCATGGCATGGATTAGAAATGTGGACCCCTCAAAATGCGAAGGACAAAATATTGGCTCAAGCTCTAAAGCTCAAGACTCTACATTTTACCTTTTAGTGATCCAAGATCACATTGAGTCCATAGGAAAAGCCAATACTATTCAGAGGGGATGAGGTGTTTCTTAATGGGTTACTTGCTCAAAGTGCTTAGTGATATGCTCCAAAACCCTCAACCACTTTCTCATTTCCACATCTATCCCAAACCAAAAGTCAAGCTCGGCCCCACCGAAACTTTCCATCCGGCGCCACAGAGTTCAGTTGACATAGCCACTACCACAAAACCCTAGTCACTTCGGTCTCCCTGATAGGGATCTCGGTCTCACCGAGATGGGATTGCAAACTCTTTGTTTCCCTTCATAACGTTTCGATCTAACCGAGATGAGCGATCGGTCCCACCGAGTTTGCAATGCAAACTCTCTGTTTACCCTTTGTAACGTTTCGGTCCAACCGAGATGAGCGAATCGGTCCAACCAAGTTTGCCTGACCAACTCTCTGGTTAGCTTATTACCAAAATCGGTCCCACCGAGTTTGTGTGATCGGCCTCACCAATATTATGTTATTCCCTAACCCTAATGAAACTGGTCCCACCGAGTTGACGTGTCGGTCCCACCAAAAAACCTAACGTTCACATTTTGAACTGAATCGGTTTGACCGAGTTTCATGATTTGATCTCACAGAGTTTGGTAAATTGTGTGTAACTGTTAGATTTTGTGTGGAGGCTATATATACCCCTCCACCCACTCTTCATTCATGGAGAGAGCTACCAGAACATGCCTACAGTTCCAACTTACATTATCAGAGAGAGAACCACCTACACTTGTGTTGATATCAAGACCTTCCATTCCAACCACATAAATCTTGATTTCTAGCCATCCCCAAGTTGCTTTCCACTCAAATCATCTTTCCACCACATCCAAATCTGTGTGAGAGAGTTGAGTGTTGAGGAGACTATCATTTGAAGCACAAGAGCAAGGAGTTCATCATCAACACACCATCTATTACCTTTTGGAGAGTGGTGTCTCCTAGATTGGTTAGGTGTCACTTGGGAGCCTCCGTCAAGATTGTGGAGTTGAACCAAGGAGTTTGTACACGCAAGGAGATCGCCTACTTTGTGAAGATCTACCCTAGTGAACCAAGTCCTTCGTAGGCGATGGCCATGGTGGGATAGACAAGGTTGCTTCTTCGTTGACCCTTCGTGGGTGGAGCCCTCCGTGCACTCGCGCAATCGTTACCCTTCGTGGGTTGAAGTGTCCATCAACGTGGATGTACGATAGCACCACCTATCGAAACCACGCCAAAAATCTCCGTGTGTACATTGTGTTCGCTCCCTCCAAACTGTTCCCTTTACCTTCATGTGCAATGTTTTACATTCCGCTCCTATACTCTAAGACTTGCATGTGTAGGTTGTTTACTTGACTAGTGCTAAGTTGCTAAAATCTGCCAAGACAAAAAATTGGAAAAGGCTAGATTTTTATTTGGTCAAGTAGTCTAATCACCCCTGTCTAGACATACTTTTGATCCTACAAGTCGTATCAAAGCTTTGGTCTCCATTTTCCTTGATTTCCATAGCTTTTGGTGATCATATCCTTGGTTTCACAACCTAGGAGAGTATGGCATCTAGCGAGGGAAATTATCACTGTAGAGGTCCTTATTTTGATGGCACAAATTTTGCTAGTTGGAAGCATAAGATGAAAATGCATATTCTTGGACATAACCCCGCCGTTTGGGCTATTGTGTGTATTGGCTTGCAAGGTATTTGATGGGAGAGAACCGAACCGTGAAGGTAGCGTGGAAGAGTTCAAGATGCTGCAATACAATGCTTAAGCTTGTGATATTCTCTTTAACAGATTGTCCCCCGAAAAATTCAACAAAATCAGCCGTCTAGAGAATGCAAAGGAAATTTGGGATACTTTGATTGATATGCATGAAGGTACCGACTCCGTCAAGGAATCTGAATTGGATGTGCTTCAAAGTCAACTTGACAAGTTCAAAATGAAGGATGGTGAAGGTGTCACTGAAATGTACTCTAGGATTGCTCTCATCACAAATGAGATTGCCGGCTTAGGAAGTGAAGAGATGACCGATAGATTCATAATAAAGAAGATCCTAAGAGCCTTGGATGTAAAATATGATATTGTGTGCACATTGATCCAAATGATGCCCAATTACATAGATCTCAAGCCAACAGAAGTCATTGGAAGAATTGTTGCTCATGATATGTCACTCAAGGATAAGGAAGAGCTTCAGATCAAGTCAAGTGGTGCTTACAAAGCCTCATGTGATGCTCCCACATCATCAAGTGAGAAACAAGCCTTCAATGAAGAATTGAGCCTAATGGTGAAGAATTTCAACAAGTTCTACAAAAGTAGAAGCAAGGAAAGAAGTTCCAAGTCAATGCCCTACAATGACAAAAGATCTTCAAGTCGTGAACATAATTACTACAATTGTGGATGACCCGGACACTACTCCATTGAGTGTACGGCTCCCTACAAAAGAAGAGACGATTCTCCCAAAAGAAGAAGTAGAAGAGAAGAATCACCACCAAGAGAGAGAAGGATTAGAGATGACTGTTACGAACGAAGAACATCACGGAGAAGCAAGGATACAGAAAGGAAGGACAAATCATCAAGGAGCTACACAAAACAAAGACATCAAGCTCACGTTGGTGAATGGGTATCCGGTTTGGACTCCAACAATCACTCAGAGAGAAGTTATCACTCCGACTCCAAATATACTCAAGATGAAGGTGTTCCCGGTCTAGCACTTGTGTCAACCAACTCTTATGACATATTTGAGTCACCAAATGAAGGAATTGGAAGATGCTTCATGGCTAAAGGCCCAAAGGTGTCACACACCAAGTATGTTGATTTTAATAGTGATGAATTTGACTTGCTAGGTCATGATGATTTACTTGTTGACAATTCTAGTGATGAAAACTATGACGAACTTGCTATTAATGATGATGATAAGAAGGAGATTGAGCGTGTAACTAAAGAACTAAACACTCTTAAGTTAGCTCATGAAACTACCTTGGAAAATCATCGAGATCTTTTAAAGACTCATGAGAAGTTATGCTTTGAAAAGCTCAACCTTGAGCAAGAGCATGGGTTCTTAAAAGCGACCAATGATGATCTTCGCAAGAAAAGTTCTTCTTACATTGCCAAGCGTTTACTCTTGTATACTTACATGCCACAAGTTAAATCTAGCAACAAGAGTAAGAAAAATTCTTCTTCTAGTAGTAACAATAATCATGCCAAAACCAATGATGTTGCTTCTAGTAGTTCTCTTGATTCCACTAATGATTCTCTTAGCCAAGTTACACTTGAGCAAGAAAATAGCTTATTGAAGGGAATTATAGAGAAAGGTGTTTACAAGAGCCTTGCCGGAACTAAGCAATTTGAGGAAATTGTACGCAATAAAGCAAGACACCGAAAGAATCAAGGTGTTGGTTTTGAACGAAAGTTCAATCCCATTGGAGTTGAGTGGGAAGAATATCAATACCCCAAGACGAAGCTTGTTCCTCAACAGGAGAAGTATGATCCTACTTCTTTCCAAGGAACACAAGCTCAAGATGATCTTCCACCACAAGACCACAAGCCAAAAGGCCAGGACAAGCTTCAAGAGGAGATTGATGCATTTGAGGAAGCTCCCAAAGCCTTGGTCAAGTGGGTTCCCAAGACTACATCAAGTTCTACTTCATCAAGTACGACTACAACTCCAAGGATTCCCATCAAGATGGCGTGGATCCCGAAGAAAAAGAACTAGAGAGTTCTTGAGGGTGACTCCGCCAACATACTTCACTCATATAATTTTGGCAAGGACAAGTGCAAACAACTTCCATATCTTGCACTAGTTCAAGGAGTCACAAACCCTCTTGTTGGTAAGACAAGGGACAAGGTAACCTAATGCTTTCATGGACATCATCCTATGTGAACATCACTCTATATCTATGGATATCCTTGTTTGTTTCTTGTGGGACTAACCCGTGTAGGTATTGAAAGTGCAACTCACTCCAATGGATTGCTCCAAATGATCTACATCAACATTTAGCATCTACATCCTCAACACCTACATGAAGTCATCATCGACAAAACCCAAGGTTAGTTCTTCCCTCTTAGGGGGGATATCACATCTAGGGGGAGCTTTACTCTACTCAAATGAGTTGAAGCAACTCTAATGGTGTGAACACAACAATGCTATATGTAAAAGTGGCAAACCCACTTATGCTTAAGTGATGAGTATGACCTACGATCAAATGTTCTCATTTGACTCCTCAGTCAATATACTCATATATAGATGACCTAGTCATCGCCAATTTCTTGATAGATGCTAGAGTGTTTGTGCATGCTCTAGCACATATTTCATTTGCCATTTTATTATCTGAGCATGTTGGTTGCATATTTTACTCATTCGAGGACATCCACTTGTAGTTTTGATTGTTTGGCATTTTTCTCTTTTTGCTAAGTGGATGAACAAGAATGCCTAAGAACCTCCTCTAGCTATCTATGCTTGTCTCGTCTCAAACTCCATTCATGCTACATCACAAAGTTTGGTCAAGACAGATTCGAACCACTCTGTGTGAGGAGCACTCGGAGTCCCCGATTCATCATAGACTTAAACTTCCAAAACCTCTTTGTGCATTTTGGTATGACCGAGTCATCCACTTCGGTCACACCGAGTTCACTAAGTTGATATAGGTTTTCAATCTCCGTGCAACCGATTTGAACTTTTCGGTCACACCGAGTTGCAGTAACTGCTCACGATTTTGCATCTCGATGCCACCGAGTTGTTCCACTCGATCACACTGACAGGGTCGGGATATATATACTCACGGGTAGAATTTTGGAAATTTCTCCAAAACTCTTCACCCCGCGCGTGTCCTTCTCTGCCTCCTCGGGTCTCCGGATCATCTCCTTGCCGCCAGCGACCTCCCGCCGATGGTCTCCGTCACCATCAATGGAATTCTGCTCCCCTGTTGTCGCCATAGCGAACTCCCTCCGAGCTAGGGTATGAGTTCGACTCTTTGTGCTATTTCCCAACTCCGATTCATAGCACATTACTTTGCCATGATCTTTACCACGTATGCAAACAATCTTTCCATAAGAAAACATCCTTAGATTAGAATTGATTTGAAAACTTAGGGTTAGGTCTCCGCCGGACTCATCTTGGACCGACCGAATTGTAGAAATCGGTCTCACCGATTTGTCTTAGGCCATAGCACATGCATTTTTGGTCTGACCGAAAATTGCAAATCGGTGTGACTGAGTTCGATTCTCTGTGAAACCCTAGCAGTCTTGGTGCCACCGAACTCTGACTCGTTCTGACCGAGTTCACTAGTTTAGGTTCCAAAAGTTGCTTCGGTATCACCGAGTTTATCAAATCGGTAGCTCCGAAATGCTTTCTGTGGAGAACTAAAACTAAGTTTTTAAGTCATATGTTTTGCAAAAACTATGCACTTTGTGATGCTCATCCACTCTACCTCATCTACATCTATTCACAGGGTCTGTTGTCAGTAAGTTTGCAAAGATGTCTGATCAGAGTGACTGTCAGAATAGGTCTGAGGAACGTGTGCACCTGAGTGAGGGTTCAGATCCCTCAAGCACTTCTGATGATGGCAGCACGAGCACTCCAAGTAACTTGCCAAAGGCAGCCACCAGAACAAGAAGAAGAGAACCTCAGATTCAGAGGATGAGGACTATGTGGCTACTGAGGAGGAAGTAAGCTCCAAGAAGAAGGTGCCGAAAAAGGAGTATGGCACAGCTGCTACAGTTAAGCCAGGGATGAATAAGAAGGCTCCAGCAAGAAGGATTCCTATGTCAAAGGCCAGAGCCTCTACTCAAGATACAATGGAGTTCACTCTTGAACCCAAAGAGGCTGGAGAAGGCAAGAAGAGAAAGGAGAGGGTCAATAAGACCACTGCCAGAGTTCTAGGGAGATCATCCATGTTCAAGGATCCGACAAAAGAAGAGGAAGAGGAAAAGAATGCTCCAGCACCCAAAGCTCAGAAGCTTATGGGAGATGCGATTAAGTCAGGTGCTGCAACATCAAAGCCCAAAGCTGCTCCCAAAGCTCAAGCTCAGAAGCCCACTAAGCCCAAGAGGAACACCAGAAGTATTCTTGCTGAAGAGAAGAACAAGGCCTAGTGCCTAAAGCTGAAGAAGAGGATGATGAATCCCATGTATTGAGAAAGTTGAAACCCAAGATCCTAGACCACAAAGATACTCATCCAGTGGCTGAAGACATGCACATCAGAAAAGATGTTGGACTAAGATTGTGGAGATAGTCTGATCCCTATGCTGTGAGGAGAAGGACTGCAGTTGACTACAGGTTCCACACAAAAGAACAGCAAGACTTCTATGAAACTATTTTGCTTCACAAGAAGACCATTGTTTGTGACATGAGATGGGTTGATTGGGAATTCATCAAGGATAATGAAGATCACTTCCCAGGAGTATATGACAGCTTCAAAGCATGTGGAGTAGATGACTTTGTTGGACATAAGCTCACAAAATGGAATGATGAGCTGATCAAGCAGTTTTACTCCACTACTCACTTTTACCCAGATGGGAAGATCATATGGATGTCTGAAGGTACTAGGTACCAGTCCACTATTGAAGAATGGGCCAAGTTGATAAATGTCCCAGAGGAACCTGAGGATGACTTGGATGTGCATGCCAAGAATAAGAAAGACTACAACACTATGGCAAACATGTACAAGGAGATCCCAGATAAAGCTTTGGAGACTCATAAGCTTGGATCAGTACATTACTTGTTGTCTGGTCCACCTACCATCAACTGGATCCTAAGGCACACATTGGTACCCAACTCAGGAGATCACAAGATGATCAGAGGGCATTCTGTCAACCTGCTACAACTTTTTGATGTCCCTCATAACTTCAAGGTCATGCGTCTGATTGTAGAGACAACCAAGAGGACTGCTGCTGACCAGAAGAGAAGCTGTGGGTATGCTCCACACATTCGGGAGCTCATCAACTCCAAGATGGGCACATGAACATATTTGTTGGATAAGGAGCATCTACCCTTATATCCTGATTTTGAAGACAACACTGTAGTGATGAATGAGGAGGAACCATCATCAGCTCAAGCACAGAAGAAGAGAGCCAAAGCAAAGGCTGAGAAAGCTGCCAAGATGCCAAGTGTTGAAGAGGCATCTCAAGTTTTCCTGAAGAGCAAGCAAGATCAACTTGCATATCGGATCCAGTCTAGACTGAGGATTGAGAAGGGCTTGGACACCCTGACTCAAAACCAGGAGAGCTTGGAGAGGATCATAGAAACCAAATTTTATGATCTTGATCTGAAGGTAATTGAGATTCAAACAACAGTTGAGAAGCTCCAGGAGGCAGCAGAAGAGAAGAGAGGGAAGGCAACTACTGATGCATTTCAGCGAGTGCCTAGAGGACAGAGGTCTACTCCAGTGCATGTACATGATACAAGAGCAACATCATCAGCACTAGCAACTACAGCCTCAGTACCACCTCCAGCAGCCACTCCACCAGCTCTAACTACATCAACGGATGCCTTCGTCCTTGCAGTTCTCTCTACACCAGCTCCTGAAGACCAAGCCTGAGAGATGCATAGCACTATGCATATTTGAATTTTTTGGCAACTTGTTGCCAAAGGGGGAGAAATATGTATAGATCATAGGCTTCGAGAGAGTATTTTGCTTCTTTGTTTTTGGTTGAACTTTTTATTGTGTGCCTGTGTGAGATACTTTATGTCCTTGTGTGAGATACTTGTGTGATCATGTGATTGATCATATGCTACTTTAATGCTTGCTTGGATGATATTATCCTCTATTTTCTTATATGATCATTCACTTTGCTTGGTGATGAGTGCATGCTTTTAAGTTATATCATTTTGAGCGCTC
Source organism: Triticum dicoccoides (assembly GCF_002162155.2). Classification (NCBI taxonomy): domain Eukaryota; kingdom Viridiplantae; phylum Streptophyta; class Magnoliopsida; order Poales; family Poaceae; genus Triticum; species Triticum dicoccoides. The sequence goes on along the minus strand of NC_041386.1, from coordinate 241,246,862 downwards.
CACCAAGATGTATGTGACATGTAAGAGTAACCCATGATCCTAATCGATTGTGCATTTGCATTCAAAAGCAAATTTTATATAATGCACAAATTTAGGGGGAGCTCTTGCTTATCACATACTTCTTAAAGCGACGATGTATTTCAATCTTATAATCATTTGTCGAAGCTTTGATCTATATGTTGTCATCAATTACCAAAAAGGGGGAGATTGAAAGTGCAACTATCCCTGGGTGGTTTTGGTAATCCCTATCAAAATATAGCTCATTGAGCTAATACTATTTCAAGATAAATATTTCAGGAAATCTCAATGATTGGCATGGCATGGATTAGAAATGTGGACCCCTCAAAATGCTAAGGACAAAAGATTGGCTCAAGCTCTAAAGCTCAAGACTCTACATTTTACCTTTTAGTGATGCAAGATCACATTGAGTCCATAGGAAAAGCCAATACTATTAAAAGGGGATGAGGTGTTGCTTAATGGGTTACTTGCTCAAAGTGCTTAGTGATATGCTCCGAAGCCATCAACCACTTTCTCATATCCACATATGTCCCAAACCAAAGGTCAAACTCGGCCCCACCAAAACTTTCCATTCGGCGCCACCTTGTTCAGTTGACATAGCCACTGCCCCAAAACCCTAGTCACTTCGGTCTCACCGATAGGGATCTCGGTCTCACCGAGATGGGATGGCAAACTCTCTGTTTCCCTTCGTAACATTTCGTTCTAACCAAGATGAGCGATCGGTCCCACCGAGTTCGCAATGCAAACTCTCTGTTTCCCCTTCATAACGTTTCGGTCCAACCGAGATGACCAAATCGGTCCCATCGAGTTTGCCTCGCCAACTCTCTGGTTAGCTTATTACCAAAATATGTCCCACTGAGTTAGTGTAATTGGTCTCACCGAGATTACGTTAAGCCCTAACCCTAATGAAATCGGGCCCACCGAGTTGACATGTCGGTCCCACCGAAAAACCTAACGTTCACATTTTGAACTGAATCAGCCCGACCGAGTTTCATGATTCAGTCTCACCCAGTTTGGTAAATTGTGTGTAACAGTTAGATTTTGTGTGGAGGCTATATATACCCCTCCACCCACTCTTCATTCATGGAGAGAGCCATCAGAACATGCCTACACTTCCAACTTACATTTTCTGAGAGAGAACCACCTACACTTGTGTTGAGATCAAGATCTTCCATTCCAACCACATAAATCTTGATTTCTAGCCATCCCCAAGTTGCTTTCCACTCAAATCATCTTTTGACCAAATCCACATCTATGAGAGAGAGTTGAGTGTTGGGGAGACTATCATTTGAAGCACAAGAGCAAGCAGTTCATCATCAACACACCATCTAATACTTTTTGGAGAGTGGTGTCTCCTGGATTGGTTAGGTGTCACTTGGAAGCCTCCATCAAGATTGTGGAGTTGAACCAAGGATTTTGTATGCGCAAGGAGATCGCCTACTTCGTGAAGATATACCCTAGTGAGGCAACTGTTTCGTGGGCGATGGCCATGGTGGGATAGACAAGGTTGCTTATTCGTGGACCCTTCATGGGTGGAGCCCTCCGTGGACTCGCGCAACCGTTACCCTTCGCGGGTTGAAGTCTCCAACAACGTGGATGTACGATAGCACCACCTATCGGAACCACGCCAAAAATCTCCGTGTCTACATTGTGTTTGCTCCCTCCAAACTCCTCCCTTTACCTTCATGTGCAATGTTTACATTCCGCTGCTATACTCTTAGACTTGCATGTGTAGGTTGTTTACTTGACTAGTGCTAAGTTTCTAAAATCTGCCAAGACTTAAAATTGGGAAAAGGCTAGATTTTTATTTGGTCAAGTAGTCTAATAACCCCCACCTACCCCCTCTAGACATACTTTCGATCCTACATGAGTCTTCTTCCTCGAGTGAATTTGTTGCGTTTTGGTTGCGTGCTCTATTTCGAGACTTGTGCTTGCCACCGCTTCCCCTGCGAGCGCCCCGCGAGTGGGGGCTGGGTGTGGTATGCGCACAACGACCATGTTCAGGCGGGCCCGGATGGTGGCGATCCCCCCTCAGGACCAAGAGCGCAATCGCCGAAGGACCATTGCGCGTGCACCCTGTCGAGGTCTGGCACTCACTCCTCGCGAGTCCCTCTTAGGCAGACCAGCAGGCTCCTCGGGAAATCTAACCCTCGTGAGCCCCAGAGGAGCTCTTCTCTAGAGAAGGGTGCATCAGCAACCCCGAGGACCGCATAAGGCCTGCCAGGACCAAGGTAAATCACAACAACAACTCAACCGAGGGGTTAGCAAAAACACGTTCCAAGCCCAGCCTAAAGGAAAATGCGAAATATCAATTTATATACACGAGCCCCCCCCTCCAAAATGCTCTCCAATCCTACGGGGTCGTGCCCAAGTCTCTGTGTGCAGGTTCAAGCGAAGGAACATGGGCTCAGTCGGACATATCGCTTGCAACGTCGTCTTGGTCGCTCTCATGCGCGCTGCTGGCACCGTCGCTGGAGTCGTCTTCGCCATCGTCGACTACACTGTCTTCATCCGCCGCGACCACCAATGCGTCGTCTTCGGTGGCGAACGCCCTGACTAGGGCATCCACGTGATTATTCACCTAGTGTGCCAGGTTGTCATGAATAACCCCGGGCACTAGGGCAATGACGGCGTCGAAGTCGAAATGTGGGCCGCGGTCCTGGAGGTGGCTAAAGACACGGGAGAACGCGCGCCCGAGGAGGCCCCGGCTCCTCCCTTCGACAAGCTCGCGAGCCCTCGTGGCCTGGTCCTCCAGGAGGGTATAGCTGGCGTAGTCCTCCACGCGGGGATGAGGGACGTTCTCCTCGCAGATAGAGCCCAATGCTCGGTTGGCCCTCACTCTGAGATCCTGGAGCATGGGGGCGTGCTCGCCTTGCAGCATCTGGCAACGACACGCCTCCTCCCTGTTCTACGGTGCAAGGGACGCGACGCCGTCGATCTACTGCTGGAGTGAGAGAAGATCCGCACGAGCCTCAACCAGGTCGGCTAGGCAGAGGTCAGGGCCTCCGATGCGACCTTCTCGCGCCGTTCCTCCTCATCCAACCTTGCCCTGAGGGCGGCAGTCCTGCCATCATCTTCGGTCCCGGACAGCTTCGACTTCAGATCATGCTTGTTGACAAGGTCCGGGCGAGCTTCCGCTACTCTCCGGTAAACCTCCTCCTGGATCCTGGCTTCACACGCGGTGACGGCGTCTTCTGCCATGGCAACCTGCCACTCCCTTGTTTCCAGCCTCTCGAGCTCGAGGCTGCGCTCCGAGGCTTCCAGCGCCAGCGCTTCCTCACGCTTCAGGATCTCCTTCTCTTCGAGGGCCCCTCCCCTCATCGAGGCCAAGACGGTCTGGCGCGCCTCGATCTGCTCCTCCAGAGCGGCACTCAAGGACTGGAGCTTGCGCTCCCGCTTCTTAGCGTTCTCTCGATGGTGGTCGGCCTCCTTCGCTTCCTCTCGATGGTGGACGGAGGCTGCGAGTTCTGCTACGGCCTTTGCTTTGTCTCGCCCGAGCTGAAGCTGCCCAAGTTTGATGGCAACCTTTAATTGGTTCCACTCATGAGCCAGGCAAAGGTCCGCTGTCTTGAGTCGAGCATCAACCGCCACGAGATCTTCTCCAAGAATTGGGACATCAGTTAAACCCCGCCGTGGACGCCGCACTACGAGAGTTCCTACGTGAGAATTGGGACATATTCGCCTGGCACCCCTCAGACATGCCAGGAATCCCACGCAGGCTAGCTGAGCACAGCCTCAATATTCTAAAGGGATTCAAACCGGTCAAGCAGACTCTTTGGCGTTTCTCTGAACCTAAGAGACAAGCTATGGGAGAAGAACTAGCCAAGTTATTAGAGGCCAGATTCATTAGAGATATAAAACACCCGGACTGGCTAGCAAACCTGGTGATGGCACCAAAGAAGGACAAATCCTGGCGCCTGTGTGTCGATTTTAAGGACCTCAACAAGGCCTGCCCAAAGGATCCCTTCCCCTCCCCCGCATTGATCAAATTATCGATGCTACCGTAGGACACGAGTCATTGTGTTTCCTTGACGCATACTCTGGCTACCACCAAATCAAGATGGCGGAGTCCGACCAAGCCGCAACGGCATTTATCACACCATACGGCCCCTTCTGTTTCAAGACAATGCCTTTCGGGTTCAAAAACACTGACACAACATATCAGCGCATGATTCAGACATGTCTGGAGAAACAGACCGGCAAAACAGTAGAGGCATACGTAGATGATGTGGTCGTCAAAACTAAGCACGTCGACTCTCTAATAGACGACTTGAGGCTCACATTCGACAACCTCCGAAAATACGACATCAAGCTCAATCCGGAAAAATGCATTTTCGGCGTACTAGCTGGAAAGCTCCTAGGTTTCATTGTATCCAGCAGAGGAATTGAAGCTAATCCGGCCAAAATCCAAGCTCTGTCACAGTTGGCTACCCCAACAGACCTCAAACAAATCCAGAAATTAACTAGATGTTTGGCGGCTCTAAGCCGATTTATCTCCCGCTCAGGAGAAAAGGCATTACCCCTTTATCGCCTCCTTCGGTGCACCAAACACTTCGAGTGGACGGACGCTGCCACAGCCGGATTGGAAGAAATAAAAGCCATACTAGCAATCAACCCAATCCTGGCCGCGCCAAACATCAGCGAACCAATGTTGTTGTACATTGCGGCAACTCATTAGGTTGTAAGCGCAGTGCTCATCGTCGAACGAGAAGCAGATGGACATTAATTCCCCCTTCAAAAGCCGGTATATTATGTATCCACTGTCCTCACTCCATGCAAGTCACGGTACCCACATTATCAAAAGATAGCCTATGCGGTATTCATGGCATCCCGGAAGCTGCGACACTACTTTCTAGAGTGTTTTATTATAGTAGCCTCGCAAGTGCCACTTAATGATATTATAAACAATCGCGACGCCACGGGCCGGATTGCCTAATGGGCCATTGACCTCCTCCCGTTCGACATAACATACAATCCCAGGCGAGCCATTAAATCACAAGTATTGGCCGACTTTGTCGTCGAATGGACGGAAGCCGAACTACCTAAAGAGTACGGCGCATACTCCAATTGAATCATGCGCTTCGACGACTCCAAAATGCTGGCTGGTCTGGGGGCTGGCGTCGTCCTGACGTCCCCAACCGGTGATACAGTTCAATACGTATTACAGATACTGTATAGAGACTCCAACAACGCAGCCGAATTCGAAGCCCTGTTACATGGTCTCCGGATGGCAGTTTCCATGGGCTTTCAACGCCCGGAGGTGCATGGGGATTTGAACCTTGCAATATCCCAAATAAATGGAGACTTTGATGCCAAGGATCCGAAGATGGCGGCCTATTGCAACGCCGTCCTAAAGATGTCAGCTCGGTTCGAGGGGCTCGAATTTCACCATGTGGCTCAGGAAAATAATCAGGCGGCGGATATCCTCACCCGCATTGGCGCAAAACGCGATGCGATCCCCCCAACATCTTTTTGGAAAGGTTGTTTAAGCCATCGTGGTATGGGAAGGGGACACTGGTAACAATAGTCCGGACCCGACCAAAATGCTCGATACCGAACACTCTGACATAATCGGAGGCTCTGCCACCGAAATAACACCTTCAGCCCACGTAATAATGGCCATCATCGCCCCGTGGACAGAACCATTCCTGGCCTACCTAACTAGGCAGGAACTTTTCGAGGACAAAATGAGGCACGCTGCATAGTGCGGCGATCTAAAGCCTACAGGGTCCATGAGGGAGAGCTGTATAAAAAAGCACTACCAGAGTCTTTCAAAGGTGCATCTCCGAAGAGGAAGGGTGGAAACTTTTGGCAGAAATTCACGCCAGACTTGGCGGCCACCACGCCGCAGCCCAGGCCCTTGTAAGCAAGGCCTTCTGTACAAGTTTTTATTGGCCGACGACCCGGGTAGATGCACAGGACTTGGTCCAACGCTGCGTCGGTTGCCAGCTTTTTGCAAACCAAAGCCACATGCCACCCACCGCCCTCCAAACAATCCCCATTACATGGCCCTTCGCGGTCTGGGGGCTTGACATGGTTGGACCCCTTAAAGGGGGAACCCATAAGAAAAATACTTACTGGTCATGGTGGATAAATTCACCAAACGGATAGAAGCCAAACCTGTTAAAACGGCCGAATCCGGACCGGTGATAGACTTCATATCCTGGGTTGTACACTGTTATGGCGTCCCCCACAGCATCATCACTGACAACGGCACGATCTTTACGGCCGACGAGGTAAAACTCTGGTGCAGCAACATGGGCATCAAGCTCGATTATGCTTCTGTCTATCACCCACAAACCAATGACCAAGTTGAACGAGCAAATGGTCTTATCATGAGCGGCATCAAACCCAGATTAGTGCGGTCCTTAAAGGAGTCTAACACGCACTAGGTAGAGGAGCTCGACTTCGTACTCTGGGGGCTGCGGACCACGCCGAATCGTACTACCGGATACACACCCTTCTTTATGGTGTACGGTGCAGAGGCGGTTCTGCCCTGTGACATAATTCATGACTCACCTCGAGTGCGCATGTATGAAGAAAGAGAAGCCGAGCTCGATCGGCAGGACAGTCTGGACACCCTGGAGGAGGAGCGCGACATGGCAAAAGCCCGTTCCGCATTCTATCAGCAACAGGCTCGAAGATACCAAAGCAGAGAAGTACGGACCAAAACTTATAACATTGGCGAGCTAGTTCTACGCCTGCCGGAGAAGAAAAAGACCAAGCTCGAGCCCAAATGGGAAGGTCCCTTCATTATTGACCAAGTTCTGACTGGTGGAGCATACCATCTGCGGGATGCATCAAATAATCGACTTGAGCCGAACCCATGGAATGCAGCCAGGCTCCGAAGATTCTACGCCTAGTGCCGGACTCTATGTTCGTCTCCTTCCTCTGTCCATTTTTCGCATTTACATTATCTGTCTTTTTCCCTTTCTTTCTTTTATTCTTTATCAAGGCCTTCAAGGGCCAACTTGTGCCTTGCTTGCACACCATTGATGCGCTAACCGTGCTCATTATACCTGGGGGTTCTTACACAGAAGCTTAATTATTTATCTGGGCTTCATGCCCCGCACATGTGTTATTCTTCTGCATGTACCTTTTCTTTGCCATTATATGCATCGATATGACTTAAGTTTTGGCCAAGCTAGGTTGCCTGGCTCTTGTATTTATGCCCCACGTTCCCGTTAATTTGGCTAGGGCATAAGGGGAGCACCTCTGCGATTGTTACTGCCGGGTCAGACGGATGTGTACCTCAGACTTGGTGAAGCCGAAAGCTAGCGTTCTTAAGGGAATATTCGGTCGGTGAAAAAAAGATGATTTTTATTTATTCTCCATATGTGCCCCTAGATGTTTTTGCCTGCGTTTCCTCTCACAGTCCTGACATGCACTTTAGGGCATGCGTACCCAGGGAAAGGAACCCTTAACGGAACTATTCTCCCTGGAAGATGTTTCTTACTACCCATGTAATATAACATAACTAGTTGGGTACTTGTCTGTTCAAGCACTAATGACCCCTACGCCTGGTTTCCACGCATACCCGGGTTCTTATATAACTGAGTGGGTACTCGCATACACTCCGGACTATCGGGTCCCGAGGTTGAAGCAAAAAGGTCTGCCATGACAAATGATTTACAATCCAGCTAGAAGGCATTATACATGTCACTTTAATTACATAGTCATGTAGACTGACTAAATTCCTCTTCTATACGATCCAACAGGCTGTTTAGCCTACAATCCTGTTGGGAATACTTTGCGGCTAATTCTACTTGCCCATACACTAAGCTAACGGGGATCTCTTTCCCATCGGGCCCCACAGGTCCGACCTCGGCCATGTGGTTTGGGTCAGCCTTGGTATACCACGTCTTCACCATGGCCCAGGCTTCCCTGGCACCTTGACGGCAGGCTGACATCTTCCATAATCAGAAGCTCCACCGCGCTCCCTTGAGCTTCTCCGCAAGCTCTCCAATGCCTTCTGGCAGGGCGACGGATGGCCACAAGGCCTGGGCAATACCTTGCATCACCTGCCGAACTTGTTCGTGCAGTCGTGAGAGCTCGGATAGAAGATCACCAACAGATCCGGGCATCTCCTCCGCAGGACAACCCGTCAGCATACCTGCAGACATAATTCTGTTAGCCAGCTTCTCCGCCGCCCCCCTTTTAAGGGTTCATCCAAGCATTTACTGAAAATGCCACGTCGAAGCCGCTTATTCTCCTTCTCGGAGTCCGCAAGCTGGGCTCGAACATCCTTAAGTTCCACACTCAGCTTGGTATTGGCGTGTTGGAGATTTTTTTCTCCCGCCTGACCTCAGTCAGCATGCATTCGCCAGCCTTTAGCTGTCGTACGACATGCTAGTCCTCCGGATTCTCTTTGGATTCATCTGCAATATATATTGTTAGATCTGCAGCCACAACCGCACGCTATATGGTACCTATCATTCTTTGAAAGAAATGTTACCAGCTGGGGACTTTTTAGGTTCCTTCAATGCGGCAACGGCGGCCCGAAGTTGGGTCTTGCATTCCTCCAGCTCCTGTGACAGTCGAGTATTCTTCTTTGTAAGAACCTGCACAATAGATGATCCTTAAATCAGTTCTGCTAACTGTTTCAAGTCTCAGGGGCTACTGATACATATAATCGTCAGATTTGCTTACCCGTACATCCCTTACATACTGGTCCGTGGCTCTGGCTAAACCATTTTGAGCAGCACAGAGGTACCCGTCTCCAGAATTGAAGGCATCAAATGCCTCTGGTGAGAAGTAAGCTTCACGGAGTACGGCCCGGCGACGCCTATGATTCATGGAGCTCTCCACTTCTGAATTTGTAGCGGATAGTCTATCCCCATCCTCTGTAGGCGGAGTATCCGGCGTCGGCCCCATGTCGGCTTCCGCCTCTATGTCCGGTCCTGGAGCCCGACTGGTGGAAGCATGATCGGCAGCCTCATCGGACATATTCCGGCGAGCGTTTTTCTGTTAAAGAAACATGGATGTCATTACATTTTGAGAAATACGACAACCACGGAGCGGGGTTTTTGTCATACCTCTGCGCCGGCGTCTCCGTCCTGACCGCCTTCCTTTTTGGCCTGCCCGGCCTCGGTGCCTCTTGTTGGCGAGTTGCTGCGGGTTCGGCACAGCGTCCCGAATGCCTTCCCTGTAAAACACCATATGTATATGGTAGGTGAAGTGTCTAAAAGGGGATCCTAGTTTTTGGAGTTGGGATTTTTGGTTTTTCTTATGTGCGATGGAGGAAGCAGTCCGGGATAGTCGGCCGTAATGGCCACCATGGCGTCATCACAGCTTAATTGATAGAACTGCCGGTCTATTAGCTCCACGAATATGTCCGGATCTTCTTCGAGTCTGGGACCAAGGGCCCGGTCAGGGTCCTCTGGTTGTGGAGATGGGCTGTTGACCTCCCTTATGGCTTTTCGCAGTTCCTGCCGCAAAATGGCAAGGTGAGTACCTACGACAAAGAATGCGGGAAGAATGGGAGAAAGGAGATATAACTCACCCAGCTTGGAGGGTTGTACATGGAGAATCCATCCCGTGGCTTGATGCGGATGAACTCCTCTTCCTCTCCCTTGAACAACTCGGACATATTTTTTGCTAAATCAGTAGCGTTGTCCGGAACCTTACGCCCGCAACGAGTTGCGTCATCTTCCCCATTAAAACACCACAGGGGATGCCCTCAATATTGAAGTGGTTGCACTCCCCGCATTATGCATATTGACATAACCCCGATTACTGTCAATCCTGATTGAGCCAGCGCTTTAATCCGGTTCATCAGGTAAAGGACTTCTCCGTTGTCTTCCTCCTAGGGGCTCCGTGGGTGCCAACTTTGGCGCTTCTTCAGAGGAGCATTGTTGAACTCAGGAAGACCCCGCTGAACAGGGTCCGGAAGGGGGACGTCCTCCATATGAAACCATTCTGAAGGCCAGTCTTCGGATGTCTTCTTCGGAGTACCGGATAGGTATCCGGTTCCGGCGATGCGCCATATTTCGGCTCCGCCCACTTGATAAAGTGACCCCTTCTGTGTGCGAGGAATAACTCGCAGAGGGCAACATAGCCGGCGATGTGTAATATGGAAGCAGGGGTGAAATTATGCAGTTGGAGGCCGTAAAACTCCAGGAGCCCACGGAGGAACAGATGAATTGGAAATCCGAGTCCCCTTAATAAGTAAGGAACAAGGCATATCCCTTCCCCCATAGAGGGGCTAGGGAAGCTCTCCGCTTGCTCCCCGCCATTGTAGGTGGCGAGCCCGGCTCGGACGGGAACCATATACGCTGGAGGGAGAAATCCCTTGGTCTGCAGTTCAACTAATCGACTGTGTGGGACAGAACACCTCTCCCAATCACTGGGCTTAGGGCTACGGGGGCGGGAGGAGGAGCTGCGGAGGTCGGCCATGCTGGAGTGGATTTTTCCGAAGCACGCTCCGATGGATTCTCGCTGGGGGAGGAGGGTATGGATTGGATCTAAGAATCCCCATCCCTTTAATAGACAATTTATTTATATGGCTAGGGGGCGAATGTAAAAACGCCCTGGCTCCTCGTATTCATTCGACGCGTGGAAGATAGCCCTTATTGGGTGCAGAAGCCAAGAAGTCCAACATTTATGGTGCCGGACACTACTTGACAAACATTCAAAATTTGGAGAAGAACCCGCCTTGCAATGTCGAAGACAATACTGCGTGTCGGACTTGACGTCATTGAAGCCTGGTTCAGGGGCTACTGAGTGAGTCCTAGATTAGGGAGTCTCCGAACAGCCGGACTATATCCTTTGGCTGGGCTGTTGGACTATGAAGATACGAGATTGAAGACTTCATCCCGTGTCCGGATGGGACTCTACTTGGCGTGGAAGGCAAGCTAGGAAATACGGATATGCACATCTCCTCCTCTGTAACCGACCTTGTGTAACCCTAGCCTCCTCCGGTGTCTATATAAACCGGAGGGTTTTAGTCCGTAGGACAACATACAATCATACCATAGGCTAGCTTCTAGGGTTTAGCCTCTCTGATCTCGTGGTAGATCAACTCTTGTACTACTCATATTATTAAGAATAATCAAGCAGGATGTAGGGTTTTACCTCCATCAAGAGGGCCCGAACCTAGGTAAAACATCGTGTCACTTGCCTCCTGTTACCATCCGCCTTAGATGCACAGTTTGGGACCCCCTACCCAAGATCCGCCGGTTTTGACACCGACAGCGGCTCAGCGCGCTCATCACCTCCTACAAGAGCTCATGGCGCACGACGCCACGACAGGGCGCAAGATCCATTGCGCAGCCAAGTCCGTCCTCCGTGCCTAAGGTCGCTAGGGAAGTTCGAGCTGGCCTGCTTGTCCTAGGCAAGGGGCATGAGGCCGACACCTTCTACGCCACCTCGCGGAACCCGACGAAGGTGCTAGATGACACGGCCCCACCACCTGAAGACGAGGCCGGTGCTGGGGACGCCCATCTGCCAGCGATGATCAATGGAGTCCTTGGCATACCGGCTCCACCCCAACAAGAACGAGTCAAGGCTCCAGGAAGACGCGTCCGCCTCCGATGTGGGCCCCGGGCCCTGTGCGGCGGTCTGGCGAGCAGAGCTCAAGGTCAATGACGAGCCGGCGACCGGTGAGGGCCGCACCTCAAGATATTTCGCCTTCTCAACCGAGGGAAACCTAAAGATCGTTGGTTAGAAAAGGATGCAACACTCAAGAAATCACGCATATGAGGTACTTACTCGTCTTTGGCAACGTATTTCATCTGCTTCAGCGGCCGGTATGCGCCTTCATTGCAGCTTGGAGATACCTTCCTCTTGCAAAGTGCCTGAAAGTTCAGGCGGAGTTGCCCAAAGCCTTGGTAGTGGCCACCGCCGCGTTGGGCAGTTGGCGGGGTTCCTGAGGGGGCGGCCTCAGCAGTGCCCGTCTCCGTCGGCCCTGCGACCTCCACCTCCGGACGAGCCGCCTGAGCATCGAGATCCTCTGACCGTGTCAATCCTCCTGTTCCTGCTTCGGGAAGGCTCGCCCAAGCCTCAGGAGCCGCAGCCTCCGGGGTCTCGGCTGGCGCCGTTTCCTCGGCAGCCACCTCGCTGGCGCTCGACAGTGCTCGCCCCCCTGCATCAGCTTCTGGGGCGAGCGTTGAGGTGACAATAGGTAGGGCGGCACTAAGACGGGGCATTCATGCGGCCCCTCAAGGCCGGCTGTGTGCAATCCCCATTCATTGAAGGGGGGCATCTGCTTCACGAACTCCACCTTGTTCGAGCAGCAGTACAAAAGGCAGCCATCCTCTAGCAGATTAGTTGGTGATGGGTCGCCCGTCAGGAGCTCGAGCACTGTGGGCCGCACCTCGGGAGGAAGAGCAGGCGCATGAAGCGTCATGGGGTCCCCGTAAGCGGAGAAGGCCCACATCGGCCAGGAGTGGTGCTGAAGTGGAGCAATGCGACAACGGATGAACTCCTTCACCACCATCGGCGTCGTCACCCCAAGATCCTTCAGCCTGGCCAACCGACACCAGACATGGGAAAGCCGCTGGTCAGCAAGCTTCGCGTGCCCCCTGCCGGAGCTTGGGGCGGCCAGAATCCACGGGAGTAGCAGCAGGGGGCTAAGCACGCCAACATCCACAAACACCCACCTCTTTCGAAAACCTCCCACGACCGCCGAGAGCTCAAAGTCGATCCCCGAGCCGGCCGCCGCCGCAAAGGCCTGAAGGGATACACACCCCGAGCACTGGAGAGCGTCCGTCAGGTGCAGAGAGAAAAAGTGGTGAAGCAAGGCCACGAAAGGGGCAATGCCCACCATGGATTCGCAGACAAAGGCACAGACGGCCAGGAGGATGTTGGATTGGGGGTAGAGGTGCAGCGCATTGATCTGATAATGCGAAAGCACATCGTTGAAGAAATTGTAGAAGGGAGGGATCAAGCTAGCCCATAGGGCGTGGAGATGGATGGGGATCTCGATGGCCGTCCTGTTGATCGAGGTGCGGGAAGCAGGCCAAGCCACCGTCGCCCCCCACTCATTGGAATCAGAGGCAAACACTGGGCAAACCTTGTCCATCGCTTCCTGGTTAAGCACCACCGACCGCTCGATGGTGGGCTCGAAGACCGGTGGCGTGGGGGATGAGGTATGGGACTTCTTCTTCCCTTTCTTCTTCCTGCTTGGCGCCATGGCGGCGAGGAGGTTTGGTGTCGAGTCGAACTGGGGGAAGGGACTGCTGTTTTCCAAAAGGCGAGGGAATTGTGAAGCGCGCTACCAGTAATGGAGGCGGAGCTATTGTCGGTGTCAAAACCGGCGAATCTTGGGTAGGGGGTCCCGAACTGTGCATCTAAGGCGGATGGTAATAGGAGGCAGGGGAAACGATGTCTACCCAGGTTCGAGACCTCTTGATGGAGGTAATACCCTACGTCCTGCTTCATTGTTCTTGATGATATGAGTATTACAAGAGTTGATCTACCACGAGATCGAAGAGGCTAAACCCTAGAAGCTAGCCTATGGTATGATTGGCTATTGTCCTATGGACTAAAACCCTCTGGTTTATATAGACACCGGAGGGGGCTAGGGTTACACAAGGTCAGTTACAAAGGAGGAGATATACATATCCGTATTGCCTAGCTTTCCTTCCACGCCAAGTAGAGTCCCATCCGGGCATGGGACGAAGTCTTCCATATCGTATCTTCATAGTCCAACAGTCCGGCCAAAGGATATAGTCCGGTTGTCTGGAGACCCCCTAATCCAGGACTCCCTCAGTAACCCCTGAACCAGGCTTCAATGACGATGAGTTCGGCGCGCAGTATTGTGTTCGGCATTGCAAGCCGGGTTCCTCCTCCGAATACACCATGGAAGAGTTTGAAATACAAGGATAGTGTATGACCCTGCAAAATAAGTTCCACATACCATCGTAGAGAGAATAATATTTCCACAAATCTAATCTGCTGACACATTTTGACAGCATGACATCACGCCATGGCCCGGTCATTATTCGAACTGTTTTTCCTAACCAGCTCCGCACATAACGCGAGGCGGTTTCCTTGACACGTCTTGTCAAAGTAGAGATCATGTCCCCCTTATCACAGGATTCTCATCAATACAAATGTGGGTAACCCAACCATGCCTGTTGGTATGACTCCTAGATCTTAGGTAAGTCTCAAACGGCCACGAGGAGGACGCCTGATATTCACGCTCTTTATAAAGGGGACAAGGCTTTTTCTTTTTTCCCTCCCGCGCTCAATCGAATCCTTCCCCCGCCTCGAGTTCTAACACCCAATGCTCAGGTCATGTGCTTCGGACCTTCAACTATGTCCGGATCCAACCTTCAAGGTCGGTGGATTCCTTCCTCCGTCATAGAGGAGGACATCAAGAAGTTGAGAGAGGCCAGATATCTGACCACCGAAATTTCGCATAGGCTGCCCGCCCGAGGGAAGTTCGTCCCTACTCCCGAACCCAACGAGAGCGTTGTGTTCATCTCCCACTTCCTCCAAGGACTAGGCCTCGCTCTGGATCCCTTTGTCAGGGGTCTTATGTTCTATTACAGGATGGATTTTCACGATCTGGACCCGGATTCCCTTCTTCACATCTCGTCATTTATTGTCGTATGTGAGGCCTTCCTCCGCATTACCCCTCACTTCGGCCTGTGGCTCAAGACCTTCGATGTGAAGCCGAAGATGATCGAGGGGCAGCACGCAGCGTGCGGAGGTGCTTTAATGAGCAAAATCGCTGACGCTCCATGGCCAGAGGGTTCCTTCCCAGAGGTGTCCGGATTGTGGCAGCGGGAGTGGTTTTACGTCACAACTCCCCGAAGTGCCAAGTGGGTAGCTGCCCACACCTTTCACTCGGCCCCCACCGCAACTGATGTCATGGATCAGCAGGGGGCTGAGCTGGGTTCCCAGGACGTGCCAATACTTCAAAGCCGTATCCGAGATCTCTTTGAGAGAGATTTCAGTCTGGTTATGGTGATGCAAGTTATGCTAGTTCGTCGAGTCCAGCCTTGCAAACGCCGGCCACTCCGCATGTGGGAATTCAACCCGGAAGGACCGCGTGCTATTCAACATTTCCTGGGCATGACGCATGAAGAGATGTACAAATCGGTGACGCCCGAGACCGCTGCGCCAGGTGTCTTCCAGTTATTCGCCGTCATTGCCATGTCATTTGCTTGCGTGTTGTATCTTGTCATGTCATCATGTGCATTACATCATCATGTTTTCAAAACTTGCATTCGTCCCGGTCTCCTCGTTTCGTCCGTTGTCCGTTGTGAGCCCAAACACACTTGCACGTGCCCGTGACATGTCCGGTTTATTATTTTATAAGTGGCCAGAAAATGTTCTCGGAATGAGTTGAGAGTTGGCCTGCGGTCTTGTTATAGTGTAGATAGACCGCCTGTCAAGTTTCATCGCATTTGGAGTCCGTTTGACACCCCAACGGATAGCTAAAGCGGCAATATAGCCGGTCTAACGTCGGACGTTTTCGGTCTCCGAAAACTATTGTCGGGCCTCTCTCTCCTCTCTTCTCAGCCCATTTCTCTCTAGCACGGCCCACCAGCCCACCTATCTAACCCCCCTCCGCTCCGGGTCGTCTGATCGAGATCGAACGGCTCCAAAACGGCCTCAAACCCCCTAACCCTAGCCCCCTTGCCTTATATAGACCCCCTCCATGCCATTTTTTCGCATCCCTAGCCCTCCACCTACCTCTAGCCCCCTCCCCTCAATTTCAGCGCCGAACCCCTCCCTGGCCTCCACTTGTCGCCGCCGCCCTTGGTCTCTTCCCGCACCGCCACCTCGCCGGTGCTACATGGCGCACTCCTAGTGGCCAGCCGCCACCGCGTGGTCACCCGCAGCCAACGGGATGATGCCACGTCACCCCTGGCCTCCTCCCACCTCCCGCGGCCCTGCCAGGTCCATGTGGGGCCCGCCGAGCCCATCGAAGCCCGGATCCCACCGCCGCTTCCGAGAGCCCCGCGCCCTGGTTCCTGAGCCTCGCGCAGGAGGACCTCTCCCCGTCCAGCCCCGCCACTGGCCGGCAAGACGCCGGAGTCGCCGCCGGCGACCACCTTCGGCCAGGTCGCGATGCCGCATGGCCCTCTCTCTCCTTTCCCTTTCCTTTCCTTCCCTCACTAGCTCTCTCCCTCCCTTTATTGCCGCAGGGAACCACCGGCGTCATTTGGAGCTTCCGCTGCCGCCGTTGATCATCGATGGGCGCGCCGACCCCAGATCAGGCCACTACGGCCTCGTCCTCGCCGGATCCGAGGGATCCCGTCCTTCCCGCTTCGTCCCGTCGCCGGAGTCTGCAAGCCGCCGCCGCTCATCCTCGTCGGGAGGAGGACGACGCCATCTACGTCGCTGGCCCCGTCCACGCAGGCAGGCTGCATCCCCGTGAGGCCCGGCCCATCTCCACTCCAGCCCGCCAAGGAGAACAGCTCCGCGGATCAAATGCCTAGCCGGCCCAGTTGCAGTGTTCCAAGC
This sequence comes from Triticum dicoccoides, assembly GCF_002162155.2. Classification (NCBI taxonomy): domain Eukaryota; kingdom Viridiplantae; phylum Streptophyta; class Magnoliopsida; order Poales; family Poaceae; genus Triticum; species Triticum dicoccoides. The sequence goes on along the minus strand of NC_041386.1, from coordinate 241,230,425 downwards.
CCACCTCCACTTTTGGCCGAAGGCCCAAAGTGAGCACTTCCATCTACCCCTCGCTTGGTGCTACAGTTTTGCTGTTATGCGCCCATGCTCTGTTCCAGATTCGGCCCGCTATGGTTTTTTCCCTGGTCCTGTGATTTTTGCCAATATTCCAGAGATGACTGTTTTACAGAAAAGTCCATGTTCTTCTTGCATTTAATAACTCACCGACCATGCATCAAATGTAAAAACTTAACATATGAAACTTGCTTAGAATTTTGTGTAGATTAATAATTTCCAACTTTCATCCATGTTTGAAATGTTTAAAATGCTGTTTGTTCAAATTTGCCCCTATGCCATGTTAAAATGCTTTACTTCATAACTAATCAACCGTAGGTCGGAATCTAGTAAACTTTATATATAAATGGGGTAGAAAATGCCTAGTTTAACATGATGCACTCATCTAGCATGTTCAACAACTCTAAAATTATGTTTATGGCAGAATAGTACCAAACCTAATATATTCATATGAGGAGTTTTCGGACTTGCTGTTTTGTTGTTCCGGCCTCATTTAAACTTGCCTAGATTAGATAGTTTCATCATGCTTCACCTCTTGCCATGCTAACAACATTTAACCTTGTTGGGTACATAAACGAGAGAGAACTAAATAAGTCATGTGGTGTTTTCTTCAATATGCAACTCCGTTGCATATTGAGCTCCACTTAATTTGTAAGATTGTTTGTGCATCTTGCCATGCCATGCATATTTAACCCGGACATGCATCATACTTGGTTGTGCATCATGCCATGCTTATGTGGTGGTTGTTTACTATGTTGTTTGCTTCTTTCCGGGTTGCCTTTCTCGTGAGCTTCGGTTCTGTTCCGGAGTTGTGAGGATCCGTTCGACTTCGTCTGTGTGTCTTCTTCATGGACTCGTTCTTCTTCCTTGCGGGATTTCAGGCAAGATGACCATACCCTCGAAATCTCTTCTATCTTTGCTTGCTAGTTGCTCGCTCTTTTGCTATGCTTATGCTGCGATACCTACCACTTGCTTATCATGCCTCCCATATTGTTGAACCAAGCCTCTAACCCACCTTGTCCTAGCAAACCGTTGTTTGGCTATGTTACCGCTTTGCTCAGCCCCTCTTATAGCGTTGTTAGTTGCAGGTGAAGATTGAAGTTTGTTCCTTATTGGAACATGCAGATGTTGTTCCTTGTTGGAACATGTTTACTTGTTGCATCTATATACTTGGTAAAGGGTGGAAGGCTCGGCCTTATGCCTGGTGTTTTGTTCCACTCTTGCCGCCCTAGTTTCCGTCATATCGGTGTTATGTTCCCAGATTTTGCGTTCCTTACGCGGTTGGGTTATAATGGGAACCCCTTGACAGTTCGCCTTGAATAAAACTCCTCCAGCAAGGCCCAACATTGGTTTTACAATTTGCCACCTAGCCTTTTCTTTCCCTTGGGTCGGCCGGCTCAAGGGTCATCTTTATTTAACCCCCCCGAGCCAGTGCTTCTCTAAGTGTTGGTCCAACAGAGCGATGTCCGAGGCTACCAGGGGTAACTCTGGGCTGGCTTACCCGACGTCTGGCTCATCTGGTGTGCCCTGAGAACGAGATATGTGCAGCTCCTATCGGGATTTGTCGGCACATCTGGGTGGCTTTGCTGGTCTTGTTTTACCATTGTATAAATGTCTTGTAACCAGGATTCCGAGTCTGATCGGGCCTTCCCGCTAGAAGGAATATCCTTCCTTGACCGTGAGAGCTTGTGATGGGCTAAGTTGGGACACCCTTGCAGGGATTTGAACTTTCGAAAGCCGTGCCCGCGGTTATGGGCAGATGGGAATTTGTTAATGTCCGGTTGTAGAAAACCTAAAGTTGACTTTAATTAAAATGCACCAACCGCGTGTGTAACCGTGATGGTCTCTTCTCGGCGGAGTCCGGGAAGTGAACACCGTGTTGGAGTTATGCTTGACGTAGGTTGTTCTAGGATCACTTCTTGATCAATGATTCTCGAACATGCTTTGCCTTCTCTTCTCGCTCTCATTTGCGTATGTTAGCCACCATATATGCTAGTCGCTTGCTGCAGCTCCACCTCATACCTTTTACCCTTCCCATAATCTTAAATAGTCTTGATCGCGAGGGTGTGAGATTGCTGAGTCCCCGTGACTCACAGATACTTCCAAAACCAGTTTGCAGGTGCCGATGATACCATGCAGGAGACTCAACCAAGCTCAAGGAGGAGCCCGATGAAGATCTTGTCCTTTGTGTTGTTTCGTTCTAGTTGATCAGTAGTGGAGCCCAGTCGGGGTCGATCGGGGATCTGTGTAGCTTTAGTCGGACCTTGTTTGTATTTGGCTGATGTAATGCTTTATTCATGTAATTGTGTGAAGTGGCGATTGTAAGCCAACTATGTATCTTTCCCTTATGTATTACATGGGTTGTGTGAAGATTACCTCACTTGCGACATTGCTTTCAATGCGGTTATGCCTCTAAGTCGTGCTTCGACACGTGGGAGATATAGCCGCATCAAGGGCGTTACAAGTTGGTATCAGAGCCTTCCCCGACCTTAGGAGCCCCCTGCTTGATCGAATCGCTGGCGTTATTGAGTCTATAAATGTTTTGAGTCTTATAGGATTATATATATCGGGGAGTTAGGAATTCTTTTTACTCCTCAGTCCCTTCGTCGCTGGTGAGGCATCCTGACGTAGAGTTTTGACTCTTCTCTTCTCAAATTTCACTAAAAAAATTTAGGATCACGCGGGTATCTTGGAATCGTTCCGATGGTTTTGTGACGAGAACATTGTTCTTGGTGCCTCCTGTCATTTAGGGGTTGTGGCAGTGTCCCGGGGAGTTGAGCTCTGAGGTGTTGTCGTTGCAATTTTATCGTTGCAGTTCTGGAATACCTGAGATTAGTTCCGACGACATCGAAAATCTCTTTTATGCAGTTGTTGGTGAGATAACCTCGACACCACCCAGTACTAGGGCGGGAGTTCGGGAGTATTGCTATAACTCGTATAACGGATGCTTTTCGAAGGTTGAGGTAGACGATTTCCGAAGGTTTCTTGGTTATGTGTTGAAGGATGGATACAGCTGGATGTAGGATTTGTTAGTTTGGGTGAGATATTATACTTCCCCTGTATCCCCAACACCTGATTGCATAACCGGAAAATTTCAGGAGTTTATAAGTGGGAATTCAAGTAGCTCTTAGGATATCTTTCTGACAGATGTATGATATGAAATTGGGGTTCAACGTCTAGTGGTCCGCCTATTCACGGTCGGTTTTACAGTGGTCTTGTTGTGTCTTAAAGAGTCCTTGGCTATGCCGACTCGGGGATGCTTCGTATGTCATGTGCACTGCCTTGTACACGATGGTGCTGTACGATCGAGCCCGTGTAGGCCCCACCACGAAAACTTCGGACGAAATCTTTATCATATGTTTGTTCCGGCTTATTCTGCAAGCCAATCCTTTGTTTTTGTTTTGAGTTGTGGTATTCGAGTTGCTTCGAAGTCAAATGTTGATTCCATACCTTTCCTAAATGGTGTTCTCATACTCCTATGTGAATACCAAACCTTCATGATAATCGAGACAATCATGTCAATCCTTTTCAACCGGTGTGTTTCTCTTCAAGTGGATCCGATCATTTCAACATCAGCAAGATCTATTACTAGTTCTTCTCAATGGTGTTGTCTTCATCCATTCCAAGTTGACTTTGTTTTCCCGCCCTCCCACCCTTTCTTCCTCAAGTACTCGGATTTCTTTATCAAGTATCTTTTTATTCTTGTGAAGTCTCTCCAGTCTTTTTCATCAATGTTCTTATCCGGCGATTCTCATGAAGATTCTAATGGCGCTTCAAGCTCATCATTCTCGGTTTTTTTCTTCTCCGAGGGATTCAATTCAAGCTTTTGGTGCTGATCATATCCTTTCCTCGTTTCAGAAGTTTTATCATACCGGTGCACCTCATAATCATTCACCTCTTCGCTATTCATTTGTTCCAGAGTGCTCAAGAAATATCAGAAGATTCGTGTTTCCACTCTGCTTTCGTAATCCTTTCAAGCTCTTTCGAGATTGTTATCTCATTTTAGCCATTTAATTCAACCGGTGCAACCTCTCTTTTAAATCTTTTCAACGGTGTATCTTTTCAGTGGGCCCTAACCCATAGGTCTTTTCCCAGGATCTTACCTGACTCGCCTTATTCTCCCAGAGTTATTCTCAAATTTTCTAAAGCTTGACGTAAGAATGAATTATCATCAGTCAAATGTCTTCTCCAAGATCTTCCAAATTCTTTTCATCATTGGTTCAACTTTTCTATTCTTCTTTATTCCGGAGTGTCTCAACAATTCTTGGTGGCGTTTCTCGTCGTCATTCTCAGATTTTGGAAGACCGAAGAAGAGTTTTACCTCTATATCTTATCCGTTCTCTCAGAGATTCGTGGTTCTAATTCGACACCATTCTCTCATAATTGTTTTGATCGTGAGAAATCTTTATACCCATCCGAAGCATTTCTTGAGTTGTTTTCCATTTCTTTCCTCCGAAGGCCATCTTTTCAAATATTATTCATTTCAGCTGGCAGCTCACATTCTCCAAATCTTACTGGTGCAGCAATCAAATATCCTCGAATCAGTTCTTGATCTCTTCGTTCTGATGTATCTAAATCCCCTCAAGCTTCTTCGTTCATTTGCTAATTCTTTCAGGTGTTTCTTTATCTTTTCTTCGTTCATTTTCAATTCTTACGGTGGTTTGTTCAAGATTCCTCTTCTTATGTTATCATACTTCCGTTCTTTCAAATCCTACTGGTGGATCATCGAAGGCCTCTTCAAGTTTGCACATTATCTATCTTAATCCTTTCTACGAGAATAAGTAGTATGCCAATTCCATTGGTTGTCATCAATTTGAATTGGTGAAGGATAAGCATAATGTAATTCTTATTCTTGTTTCATCGAGTGAATTTAATTCTTTATTCCGGAGGCTCATCAAATTCTTGATTTTCTTTTTTTCATCTTTTCTTTCTCAGAGTACCAAGCTCTAATTATCACGGAGATCCATCTAAATCGGTAGAAGGATTCACTTTGTGTTTTCAACTTCTCTTTCCTTCCGTTTGATCATTCTTTTGTTTAATGGAGTTCTTCGTGGAGTTCTACATGATAGTTCATCAAGGACTTAATCTGTTCTAGAAACGTTCATCAAGATTATTTTCAGAGGAGTTCAAGCTTTCTTCTTCTTGCAATCCGGAGTGCAATTCCTTCTACCGTATCATTTGAGGTGGTATTATGTCATTCTTGATAATTTGAATTCATGTTTCATGATTCACATGTTGTTAAGAATGGGGTATTTTAAATCCATCAATCTCTTCATTGGAGTTATCTTGTGTCATGGCACACCTAAAGCCTTCCCTAAGGATTGTTGCTACTTATGGTGCTTATAAATGATCCAAGTTCTTCGTTTATCCTCCCGGTGAAATAAGTTTCTCGTCTCTTTGTTCTTATCAATCCAATTCTTTTCCCGTGAGTGGCAGGTTGTCACCTCATAATTTGAGATGTATTCCATAAGACCATATCAAGCTTATTCTTTTCGTTGTTGGTTTTCCAACAACTCCGTTCTACCATTTGTTGTAAGCGTGCTCCCTCAAGATCTTGTTTCTCGTCGTTCATTCCATTCCATTCTCACTTCTGTTCCAGAGGCATTGTGATATTGCTTTCTTCAACCATCATCCCGTTGTCAAAGTTCATATTCTTTTCCTCGCTTATCCCATTTATCCGGAGTGTTGTGCCTTTTGCTCAAGTTCTTTTCATCTTATCAAGTCTTGCATATCTTTCCAACCGGAGTGCTGTTCCAATCTGTTCTTCCTTGTTTCCTTTTACTAACGGAGTGTTTTCTACTTTGTTCATCTCCGTTGTATTCTTTTCTCAAAATGGCTTAACATTTTGAAGGTTCTTTGGTTTCACTCATTGGTCAAAGAAGCAACTTAGTTTTACCTCTTCTCCTTCTCTTCTGTTGTCCTCCCGGTGCCATTCTAGATCTCGGGACGAGACCCTCTCGTAGTGGTGGAGTGTTGTGACGCCCCGAGACCGCTGCGCCAGGTGTCTTCCAGTTATTCGCCGTCGTTGCCATGTCATTTGCTTGCGTGTTGTATCTTGTCATGTCATCATGTGCATTGCATCATCATGTTTTCAAAACTTGCATTGGTCCCGATCTCCTCGTTTCATCCGTTTTCCGTTGTGAGCCCAGACACACTTGCATGCACCCGCGGCATGTCCAGTTTATTATTTTATAAGTGGCCGGAAATTGTTCCTGGAATGAGTTGAGAGTTGGCGTGCGGTCTTGTTGTAGTGTAGATAGACCGCCTGTCAAGTTTCATCGCATTTGGAGTCAGTTTGACGCCCCAATGGATAGCTAAAGCGACAATATAGCCGGTCTAATGTCAGACGTTTTCGGTCTCCGAAAACTGTTGCCGGGCCTCTCTCTCCTCTCTTCTCATCCCATCTCTCTCTAGCACGGCCCACTAGCCCACCTATCTAACCCCCCTCCGCTCCGGGTCGTCTGATCGAGATCGAACGGCTTCGAAATGGCCTCAAACCCCCTAACCCTAGCCCCCTTGCCTTATATAGACCCCCTCCATGCCATTTTTTGGCATCCCTAGCCCTCCACCTACCTATAGCCCCCTCCCCTCAATTTCAGCGCCGAACCCCTCCCTGGCCTCCACTTGTCGCCGCCGCCCTTGGTCTCTTCCCGCACCGCCACCTCGCCGGTGCCACATGGCGCGCTCCTAGTGGCCAGCCGCCACCGCGTGGTCACCCGCAGCCAATGGGACGATGCCACGTCGCCCCTGGCATCCTCCCACCTCCCGCGGCCCTGCCAGGCCCATGTGGGGCCCGCCGAGCCCATCGAAACCCGAATCCCGCCACCACTTCCGAGAGCCCCGCGCCCTGGTTCCCGAGCCTCGCGCAGGAGGTCCTCTCCCCGTCCAGCCCCGCCACTGGCCGGCAAGACGCCAGAGTCGCCGCCGGCGACCACCTTCGGCCAGGTCGCGATGCCGCATGGCCCTCTCTCTCCTTTCCCTTTCCTTTCCTTCCCTCACTAGCTCTCTCCCTCCCTCTGTTGCCGCAGGGAACCACCGGCGTCATTTGGAGCTTCCACTGCCGCCGTCGATCATCAATGGGCGCGCCGACCCCGGATCCGGCCACTACGGCCTCCTCCCCGCCGGATCCAAGGGATCCCGTCCTTCCCGCTTCGTCCCGTCGCCAGAGTCTGCAAGCCACCGCCGCTCGTCCTTGTCGGGAGGAGGACGACGCCATCTACGTTGCTGGCCTCGTCCACGCAGGCAGGCCGCGTCCCCGTGAGGCCCGGCCCATCTCCACTCCAGCCCGCAAAGGAGAACAGCTCCGCGGATCAAACGCCTAGCCGGCCCAGTTGCAGTGTTCGAAGCCCACCTCCACTTTTGGCCGAAGGCCCAAAGTGAGCACTTCCATCTACCCCTTGCTTGGTGCTACAGTTTTGCTGTCATGCGCCCATGCTCTGTTCCAAATTCGGCCCGCTATGGTTTTTTCCCTGGTCCTGCGATTTTTGCCAATATTCCAGAGATGACTGTTTTACAGAAAATTCCCTGTTCTTCTTGCATTTAATAACTCACCGACCATGCATCACATGTAAAAACTTAACATATGAAACTTCCTTAGAATTTTGTGTAGATTAATAATTTCCAACTTTCATCCATGTTTGAAATGTTTAAAATGCTATTTGTTTAAATTTGCCCCTATGCCATGTTAAAATGCTTTACTTCATAACTAATCAACCATAGCTCGTAATCTAATAAACTTTATATGTAAATGGGGTAGAAAATGCCTAGTTTAACATGATGCACTCATCTAGCATGTTTAACAACTCTAAAATTATGTTTAGGGCAGAACAGTACCAAACCTAATATATGCATATGAGGAGTTTCCGGACTTCCTGTTTTGTTGTTGCGGCCTCATTTAAACTTGCCTAGATTAGGTAGTTTCATCATGCTTCACCTCTTGCCATGCTAACAACATTTAACCTTGTTGGGTACATAAACGAGAGAGAACTAAATAAGTCATGTGGTGTTTTCTTCAATATGCAACTCCGTTGCATATTGAGCTCCACTTAATTTGTAGGATTGTTCGTGCATCTTGCCATGCCATGCATATTTAACCCGGACATGCATCATACTTGGTTGTGCATCATGCCATGCTTATGTGGTGGTTGTTTACTATGTTGTTTGCTTCTTTCTGGGTTGCCTTTCTCGTGAGCTTCGGTTCCGTTCCAGAGTTATGAGGATCCGTTCGACTTCGTCCGTGTGTCTTCTTCATGGACTCGTTCTTCTTCCTTGCGGGATTTCAGGCAAGATGACCATACCCTCGAAATCTCTTCTATCTTTGCTTGCTAGTTGCTCGCTCTTTTGCTATGCCTATGCTGCGATACCTACCACTTGCTTATCATGCCTCCCATATTGTTGAACCAAGCCTCTAACCCACCTTGTCCTAGCAAACCGTTGTTTGGCTATGTTACCGCTTTGCTCAGCCCCTCTTATAGCGTTGTTAGTTGCAGGTGAAGATTGAAGTTTGTTCCTTGTTGGAACATGGAGATGTTGTTCCTTGTTGGAACATGTTTACTTGTTGGGATATCACAATATCTCTTATTTAATTAATGCATCTATATACTTGGTAAAGGGTGGAAGGCTCGACCTTATGCCTGGTGTTTTGTTCCACTCTTGCCGCCCTAGTTTCCGTCATATCGGTGTTATGTTCCCGGATTTTGCGTTCCTTACCCGGTTGGGTTATAATGGGAACCCCTTGACACTTCGCCTTGAATAAAACTCCTCCAGCAAGAACCAACATTGGTTTTACCATTTGCCACCTAGCCTTTTCTTTCCCTTGGGTCGGCCGGCTCAAGGGTCATCTTTATTTAACCCCCCCGGGCCAGTGCTTCTCTAAGTGTTGGTCCAACTGAGCGATGTCCGAGCCTACCAGGGGTAACTCTGGGCTGGCTTACCCGACGTCTGGCTCATCCGGTGTGCCCTGAGAACGAGATATGTGCAGCTCCTATCGGGATTTGTCGGCACATCTGGGTGGCTTTGCTGGTCTTGTTTCTCCATTGTCGAAATGTCTTGTAACCGGGATTCCGAGTCTGATCGGGCCTTCCCGCTAGAAGGAATATCCTTCGTTGACCGTGAGAGCTTGTGATGGGCTAAGTTGGGACACCCCTGCAGGGATTTGAACTTTCGAAAGCCGCGCCCGCGGTTATGGGCAGATGGGAATTTTTTAATGTCCAGTTGTAGAAAACCTGAAGTAGACTTTAATTAAAATGCACCAACCGCGTGTGTAACCGTGATGGTCTCTTCTCGGCGGAGTCCGGGAAGTGAACACCATGTTGGAGTTATGCTTGACGTAGGTTGTTCTAGGATCACTTCTTGATCATAGATTCTCGAACGTGCGTTGCCTTCTCTTCTCGCTCTCATTTTCATATGTTAGCCACCATATATGCTAGTCGCTTGCTGCAGATCCACCTCGTACCTTTTACCCTTCCCATAAGCTTAAATAGTCTTGATCGCGAGGGTGTGAGATTGCTGAGTCCCCATGACTCATAGATACTTCCAAAACCAGTTTGCAGGTGCCGATGATACCGTGCAGGAGACTCAACCAAGCTCAAGGAGGAGCTCGATGAAGATCTTGTCCTTTGTGTTGTTTCGTTCTAGTTGATCAGTAGTGGAGCCCAGTCGGGGTCGATCGGGGATCTGTGTAGCTTTTGGGGTAGTCTTCTTTAATTTTGGTTCCGTAGTCGGACCTTGTTTGTATTTGGCTGATATAATGCTTTATTCATGTAATTGTGTGAAGTGGCGATTGTAAGCCAACTATGTATCTTTCCCTTATGTATTACATGGGTTGTGTGAAGATTACCTCACTTGCGACATTGCTTTCAATGTGGTTATGCCTCTAAGTCATGCTTCGACACGTGGGAGATATAGCCGCATCGAGGGTGTTACAAAATCATTCTTCGGACCCCAAATAGAGTGTCCGGACACCACTGAGGACGTGGGCCTGAGCTACAACCGCCCCGCTGCCCAAGTAAGTAATCCCATGCCGAACCTGTTGTGCTTTTATTTATCATGGCATCATTCTAAAGAGCTGCCTTTTGAACAGGATTGGATAACGAAGGCGATGATGATCAGGTGTTCGGCCCCCCTTCCTGAGGGCTTGGACAATCCGGTACTGGACAAGATGCTCGAGCCGGCGCCTTATCCAGTATCCTCAAAGGAAGATGATGGGGGGAATAAAGAGGGTGAAAGCGGGCCTCACTCGCTACTTATTCCAGCCGGGGGAATGAGCACCTCTGCGAGGGAGGACAATCAAAGGGAAGAATCTGACATTCTCTCTCCCTGGGAAGGAAGAGGACTACCTCTTAAGATCCGGAAACTAAGGTTTCCAAGCGGGAGAAGAAATCTTCATCAGAGGGTCCTGCCTCGGAGGGTATTCTTGCCGCACAATGTGCACGCGGGGATCATCCCTCTACTGAGCTGTAAGTAATCAAAAAGTACTTAATAGTGAAAACATCCTACCTTACTTCCGAAGACAATAACCGATGCTTATAAATTGTAGTCTGGATCGTAGCCCTTCTTGATAGAGTTCATCTTCGGGGGATCTTCTTCCGGAGATGATGGAGAGCGAAACGCCTCCCCCTGACACCCCGCCTCAAGAAGCGAGCGACCTTGAAGTGTCATCGCGAAGGGTATCTCTGGATCCACTAGGGCCAGAGGATAACCCTTTGGCTACCCGGAATCCCCAGTATCCGGCTCTTAAGGAGAGCGATAGCAAGGGTCCGTACACTGTGCGGTCGGACGCGCTGAAGGATCTTCTAGGACAAGCGGCCGTCTCGGAAGCGCATCGTACGCTAATGGGTACGGTAATTTAAAGGATTTTGTTGTGGAGTTAACATGACAGATGTCCTAGAGCAAGGACTTAGTCGTAGGGCCATCGCACTAGGAAGCTTAAAGGGGTTGATCGGGACAAAGGACACATGAGAGAGTTTTTATACTATTTCGGCCCCTTACAATGAAGGTAAAATCCTACGTCTAGTTGGGATTGGTATTGCTGATGTTTCGATCTCCAAGAGGCTCAACTCGCCGGCTTGGTTATCGACTTGGTTGTTTCTTGCCCTAAACCGCCACCGGGTCGTCCCCTTATATACACGGGTTGACGCCTGGTGGCCTACAGAGTTCCAGCCCGCTCATAATCGTGTCCGGCTTGGTGACTTCCTTTACATGCCTTTCTTTACAAGTATTTCCTTACATACGGCAGTTTACAGTATCAGGCCTTAAGCCGGCCCCAGGCCTTTGGGCCTTCTATACATTTAGTAAACTATCATCTTGAATGTTTATCGGGCTTCTTCTGTAACCCACCATTAAGGCTGACCCGGCCCCTTCTGGGCGGGTCATACTGGTAGTAATATCCCCAACATTAGGCCCCAAGTTGACTTTGAACTTTGTTCTTTGTCAATCTTCAATACTTAGGTGGAATCCATCCTCTGTCTGAAAACTTCTGTAACCCGTCGTGGCATCATCTTCTGAAAACAAAAAAAACCTTCATGATGTCATCTTCCAATGGATCTTTCATTTTTTAATGCCTTACGAGAATCGAGGCGTCCGTTTAGCTGGATAATCATTACTTGGGTGTCCTTGATTTTCGCGCCTGCCTATTCGTGCACCCCCTTATAAATAGGTACCACTTAGGTCTTTTTTTCATTCTCCTCCTTCGGTCGTGTTCCTCCTCTCACTGCTTTGCTGCTACTGGAGCTCTGCCGCCGCCGTCGCCGCAGATCTCCTCGTCTCCACCTCAGGCCGCTGCATCGACCTGACTTGTCCAGAGAAAGACGCTACGAACCACCGCAGCGAATCCGTACCCGTAAGTCTCGTCTTCTCAATCTTTTTAGATCTGCATTAGGGCTTTGCGAGTTCGTCGGTGTTCTTCATCGTTCTTCATGAATTGTCCTGGCAGTTCTTCCTCCGCAGCCTCTATGGATCCAAAAAGGAAATATAACTTGCGCGGTAGTTGTTTGGCATCCATTTTTGATAGCCGTAGATCCCTTTTTCTGTATAGATGCTTCGTTACAACCGATGAACCCATCTGTACTAGATATTTAGGTCTAGAATATTTTTCTTTTCAAAACAGCCATTTGATCCAAAATAATAATAACAGCTTGGTAAAACGTGTTTATGCAAACACTTAGTTGAGTCTACCTTCTGAGAAAATCTGTAGTCATGGCGGCTTACCGCTCCGGCTTTCTTTTCCCTATATGTCATTAGCCCTTAGTTAAACTGCCATTACTTGTTTTATAACTGACCTAGACTGAACCGTCATGTTGTTATTTATTTTTCATTTCTCTGCACATCATGCCGTCAAATACACCCACCGTCTGTAACTGGGTCCCCTCATCCATAACTGAGGAACGGTTAAAAGAGTTCTTCATCGTTGGGTTTTTGCCTTCAACAAATGTCATGGCTTATCGTGCTCCTGACCCGGAGGAAGAACGCCCCAATCCAAAAGACGGAGAAGTGATTGTCTTCACTGACCACATGAACCGTGGCTTCTCACCGCCCGGTTCGAAATTCTTCAGAGAGGTCCTTCATTTTTTCAAACTCCATCCTCAGGACCTTGGACCCAATTCCATTTCCAACATTTGTAACTTCGAAGTACTCTGTGAGGTGTATCTTCAGCAAGAGCCAACCGTAGAGCTATTTAGAGAGTACTTTTATCTGAACCGGCAGAACGAATGCACCAATGGTCCCAGCTTAGAACTTGGAGGCATCTCAATTCAGCGCCGTCAGGGTGCTGTTTTCCCTCTCATAGTTTTACCAAGTCACCCAAAGGACTGGAACCAAACTTGGTTTTACTGTCAGGATATCTCTCCAGCAAACGAGAAGCCACTGTCGGGTTATCGCCCCGGTCGTCTTGACTCTAAGTTCACCCTTCCGGATAAACTCACCGTTGCTGAATGCAAGAGGCTGCTTCCATCCATCAAAAGAATCAACGCTTTGTTGGGGAACGGTTTAACCAGAGTAGATCTGACCCGCTGCTGGATCTCATGGCGGGTTATTCCATTAAGTCTTCGATCAAAACTGATGTATGAATACGTTGGAGGCCCGGACGACTCTCTTCGTCACAGCCCAATTGAACTCATCGAAGAAGGCATTGTTTCAATGTCAAACCTTTTGGTGAACGGGAAATATGAAGACTGCAGCATTGTTGGGTTAAACCCCTTCTGCAAGCTTAACCCAGTACCAGAAGTAAGCATATTCTGATCTCTTTTCCTTTGCATTTTGCCCAGCTATACTACTTTAGCACCGATCTTTCCTCTTGTCTTTACAGGCCAATTCTGACTTTTGGAAGGTGAAATAAGACCACGAAGCTGCCAAGAAGGCGGAAGCCACCGCCATGAACACCAAGAAGACGACCCAGAAAACGAGGAAGAAGAAAACCACTGTTGAAGATTTAATGAAACTTGATGACATGTCTGACTCGGAGGTAGCCCTTGATTCCCTTGGCTAGTTTTTTAACAATCTTATTGACACTGATCCCTTCCAGGATGAAACTGGGGCCAGTCAGGCCGGGGAAGCAGAGGTAACTATCATTTCCTCCGGCTCAGAGCCCTTACCAAGACACAAAGTTCAACAAGTGATCCGTAAAGTAAGGTTTTCTAACCCCTTAGCTCACTTGGATCCCAACTTTCATTTGAAAAAGTAGCAACATGAAAACCACCGTGAAGTTGAGATTGAAGATGAACCGGCCGTCGTCCTTCAACAGACCCCTCGGAAACACCCGAACGAGGTTTACTTATTACTGTCCTTAACTTGTTTTAATGAATCCTGCTCATTGTATTCCTTTTAACTTCTTTCTTTTACCTTTTCAGGAGGTGTCTCGTTCCTCAGGCGACTCATCACAAACACAATTTCCAGCTTTCAAGACTGCTCCTGGGTAATTAGAAATCCTCTTTTCTTCCGAGTTGATCAATTGTATCTTGATAATGACTGTCCTGTAATATATATTTTTTCCTTAGCGGCCTGGCTAAATCCAAGAAGGCGAAGGAAACAAAACTGGCGGAAGACCCGCCAGTACTAGCATCTAAGCCGGCTAGGCCGCCTTCTCCATTATCTGTCGCCCCAGAAGACCCGCCTATTGTCAATGAGGCAAATCCTCCAGAGCCGTCCCTTGACAAAGCCACTATGGACCCTTCTATGGCTGGACCGTCAAGCTCAACCGACCCGCCGTCTCCCCGTGTTCAAGATGTTCAAATTACTGGGAGCCGCTTTCTTGAGCCGGGGAACCCAACGGTATTGGCTCGGTGCATAGCTAAGCAAGAAGCATTAGAGCGGTAGAAGGTTCGTCTTGATGTTGCCAACTATGACCATCTTAATGCCAGTGATATCTTATCCGGCTATCTCAGTCATGTACACTCCAGTCGTGATTCTGAGATTGAGATGGTCAAGTAGCTTCAGTTGAAGTATGAGGTATGTTGTTTCCGGTTTACCAATATTCCTTCAGCCCCCAAGTCTTCAGATTATGAGAGAAACGGAATAATCCCGTAGACTTAAAATATAGGCCGAGACTTTTACCTCTAAATCTTTGCCTGATATCGATAGAACAAAACTTCACCTATAGTCCCCAAGGACCGGTTTATTTCGATCATTAATGAATCAGTACTTCAGAATTTAAAACTATCTGCGAAGTATCTAACACTCCGGTTTAACCTTGATAAACTTGCTGAACTACGTACATTAGCCCCCAAGTGCCAAGTGCTGTTACTTTGTAAAGGACTCGGGACTTTAAATATGTTGGTAGAATCGTAAAATTTTGATTTGGCATACATTAGCCCCCAAGTGTCAAGTGGTTTATTTGTAAAGTACTTGGGACTTGAATCTTGAATTTAAATACTGGAATCAAGTCTTGATTTATCTGAACATTTCACAGAATGCATTGTCTGAATTGAATTCTCAATTATCTGACGTAAAGACCCGGCTAGCAAGTCAAGAGTCCAAAATCAAATCTTCCACTTCCAAACTGCAAATGAGCCTTTCTGCAATGGAAAATTTGAAGACCAGCTTTGCTACCAAGGAGAAGGCTTGGGAAAATGAGAAAACACTCCTGACCCGACGAGCTGAGATAGCCGAAACAACTCTAAAAGAAATTCCAACAGAGCTGAATAGTTTGAAGGGCCGGGTGTCTCAGATGGTTGATGCTATCTTTGGTAAGCTTCCTGAGTTGACCTTTCGTATAATTTTTGCCAAACCGGAATATGATCCACCAACTTACTCTGTTAAATATATACAGGTCCGTGAAGTAAAAATCTGAGCCAAGACCCGTTGATTAAACTGAAGGCCGTATACACCTTGGTTGAACAATTGTACATTGGTGCACAAGGGGCTCTGGCCGCTATCTCTCCTGCAAATCAAGGACCCAACCGGCTTAGCGATGTCCTGAAGAAGCTGTCCATCCTTCCGGCGATATTCCAAGATGTAAAACGCTCCTGCGCGCGAGCCGGAGCTTTGACTGCCCTAAGCCGCTCCAAGGCTTGGGTACCAAACCTAGACTCGGCGGACGTAGCAAGAGGTTACCCTACTGTAAAGGAGGACGGGTCTCCGTTTGATCAGGATGATTTCATAGCATGTGTATGCGAAGTCCGGCCTCAGGCGACTAGTCTTGGAGAAGACACCAATGTTGACAAGTACCAGCCGGGTTTTGATAGTGAAAATAAGAAGATGGCCACTCCTTCATACAAAGTAGCAGACGTGATCCCACCTGTGAGAGAATATACCTTTGCTCCGGAAATTGACCCGGTCAGCCTGATTGACGACAAAGCCGAATTTGTCGCCATGAACGGCTTTGATTGGTCAAAATCCAACTTCCAGCAAACAGAAGGTGGTGAACCGGCAAGGGAGGGACGGTGATCATCTTCATAGGTTTATAAAGCCTTGTAATAACTGTAGTTGCTAAAACACCGCATGTTTGCTTATGCCATCGTGCATAAAATATTTCTATGTGAATCTGCTTCCAGATGTCAATGTATGCATCGTTTAATGTTTGTCTCTTCGGTATTTGAACTATGTTTCTGTGAATACAAGAAAAAGACTGGCAAGGTGCTTTAGAACCAAACGGGTGTAGACACCCTAATTCACAGCCGATATATTTTCCTCAATAAAGAACAGAAACAAACATAAAGAAAGTATAAGGGTTAATATGAATTTTCGAGCTAACGCAGCGAGTAAGCGTGCATAAGTAGAAATCATACCTTGTCCTTGTTGACCCTTAGATTGCCGGGTTTAATAATCCAGGTGGTGAACCTTGGAGCCTTGAGCCACCGGCTTGAATAACCCGGGCTGCTGTGTTGTTCAATAACTGAGCCGGTGAAGAAAACCAGGCTGTCTTATTTGTAATATTGAAACAACAAAAGCTAAAAGGCAAGCAACATATAATAAAAATAATTTTAACTCTGTATTCAAAAAGTTGGGGGTTTCTGATTCAAATACGATCAGTAAACCGGACCAAAGGGGTTAAGCTAAGGTTTGAATACGACCATATAGCCCCTAGTGGCTTTGGCGTTGCACCGATCAAGAGGGTACCGACAACTATGTTCTCTTTGGTTCGAATATGACCTATGTTTGAACAGGAAGCCCCCAAATGACCTTGAGAGGTTTTTAATGACCCTGATTTGAATACGATCCAATTCGGACTCAAAAGGGGTTAAGCTATGATTCAGATAGGATCAAGAAGCACCCAAGTGAGTTTGGCCTTGAGCCGATCAAGAGGGTTACGACAGCTATGTTCTCTTTGGTTCGAATACGACCTATGTTTGAATAGGAAGCCCCCAAATGACCTTGAGATTTGCAGCTAGATTCGGATACGATCATAAGCCGGACTAAAAAGGTTAAACTGGATTCAAATATGATCAGCTCCTTAATAGTCATTGTAAGTAAGAAACAATAAAGATGTATTGTCTGTGAAAAGAAAGGAGATCGATGGTCTTACTTTATTGCTTATCATAATATATACAACGTGAATGTATGTACATGTTGAGAGCCGGTGGCTCAGGTGTAATATGGATGAAGTTGAGCAATGTTCCATGGACGGCAGGTCTCCTCTTCCGACTTATGTGAGTCTGCATGCTCTCGAACGTCAATGAGGTAGTAGGACCCATTGTTTAAATTTTTACTGACCACAAAGGGTCCTTCCCAAGGTGGGGATAAATTGTGTGCTAAGTATCTTTCTTCATCCAACAAGTCAAGCGCATCCTGTCTGGCTTTTTCATTGTTAGCTTCAACATAAGCCGCCACACGGGGCGAGTCATGACGGATGTCACTGAGCAACACTGCTTCTGCTCCATAAACCATGAAGAAGGGTGTGTAACCCGTAGACCTGTTGGGTGTAGTATTGATACTCCATAACACTAAAGGCAATTCCTCTACCCAACAACCCGATGTTCGCTATAAAGGAACCATAAGCCGGGGTTTTAGTCCTTTCAGAATTTCCTGATTGGCTCTCTCAGCTTGACCATTGGATTGAGGATGAGCTAAGGAAGAAACATCAAGCCGGATGTGCTCTCGCTGACAAATATCTTCCATAGCCCCTTGGCACAGATTAGTGCCATTGTCTGTGATAATACTGTGTGGAAAACCGAAACGGAAGATTACTTTTTTCATGAACTGAACCGCTGTGGCTACATCACACTTACTCACAGGCTCCGCCTCAACACATTTGGTGAACTTATCAACAGCCACCAAGAGATGTGTCTTTTTATCCTTAGACCTTTTGAAAGGTCCCACCATGTCAAGCCTCCAAACTGCAAACGGCCAAGTGATTGGAATCATCCGGAGCTCTTGAGCCGGCACATGCGCTCGTCGAGCGATTTTTTGACATCCATCACATCTACTGACCAGATCTTCTGCATCAGTGTGAGCCATCAACCAGTAAAAACTGTGACGAAACGCTTTGGCCACTAAAGATTTTGACCCGGCGTGATGACCGCAATCGCCTTCATGGATCTCACGAAGGATTTCTTGACCTTCTTCGGGGGAAACACACCGTTGAAATGCTCCGGAAACACTGCAATGAAATAACTCTCCATCCGAAATCGTAATGGACTTAGATTGCCGGGTTATCTGCCGAGCCAGGGTCTCATCCGCCGGCAATTCTCCCTGGGTCATGTAAGCCAAGAACGGCACCGTCCAATCTGGGATGACATGAAGAGCCGCCACCCTGCGCCTCCGGGTCAGGAACAACTAAATCTTCTTCTGTGGGCAACTTGACAGAGGGGTTATGCAAAACATCCAAAAAAGTGTTGGGTGGTACCGGCTTACGCTGAGACCCCAGCTGGCTTAAAGCATCAGCTCCACCTGATAACCTTTAAAATATCCTACAACAGCATCGACCTCTCGGCGATAAGCCGCCATGAGAGGGTCTTTGGAATCCCACTTGCCAGCTACCTGTTGAGCCACTAGATATGAATCACCAAGACATCTGACCCGGCTCAAGCTCATCTCCTTTGGCACTCGAAGACCATGGAGCAATGCTTCATACTCTACTGCGTTGTTAGTGCATGGAAACATCAACTGTAACACATAACAAAATTTATCACCTCGTGGGGAAGTTAATACGACTCCAGCCCCCGAGCCTTCCAATTGCCTGGATCCATGAAAATGAATAGTCCAATATGTGTTGTCCGGCTTCTCTTCTGGCATCTACATCTCTGTCCAGTCATTGATGAAGTCAACTAGGGCTTGAGACTTAATTGCAGTACGTGGAACATACTTCAGCCCATGAGACCCAAGCTCAATTACCCACTTGGCAACTCGCCCTATGGCTTCTCTGTTTTGAATAATGTCTCCCAAAGGAGCAGAGCTAACCACAGTGATTGGATGTCCCTGAAAGTAATGCTTAAGCTTCCGGCTTGCCATGAACACCCCATAAACAAGCTTCTGCCAATGTGGATATCTTTGCTTAGATTCAATTAGTACTTCACTGACGTAATAAATCGGCCGCTGAACCGGATGCTCTTTGCCAGCCTCCTTGTGCTCTACCACCATAGCCACACTAACAACCCGTGAGTTGGCAGCCATGTATAGGAATAGTGGCTCTTTCTCAATTGGAGCAGCTAGGACCGGTGGCTCAGCCAGCTGTGCCTTCAGATCCTCAAAAGCAGCGTTCGCAGCATCGCTCCAAACAAAAACATCTGTTTTCTTCATCAACTGATACAGAGGCATAGCCTTTTCCCCTAACTGGCTTATGAACCGGCTCAAAGCAGCCACACGACCTGCTAGTCGTTGAACATCATTGACGCAGGTTGGTTTGGCTAGAGATGTAATTGCCTTGATTTTCTCCTGGTTAGCTTCAATACCTCGGTTAGACACCAGAAAACCCAAGAGCTTGCCGGCTGGCACTCCAAAAACACACTTGGTCAGGTTAAGCATCATCTTTTAAACCCAAAGATTATCAAAAGTTTCCTTCAGGTCTGTGACCAAGGTTTCCTCTTCCTGGATTTCACCACTATATCATCCACATAGGCATGAACATTGCGCCCAATTTGATTGTGAAGACAATTCTGCACACACCGCTGGTAAGTCGCCTAGGCACTCTTAAGCCCAAAAGGCATAGACACATAGAAGAAAGCCCCAAAAGGAGTTATGAAAGCTGTCTTCTCTTGATCCTTGACTGCCATCTTAATCTGATGATAACCGGAGTAAGCATCTAAGAAACTCAATCGTGCGCAACCTGCCGTAGCATCAATGATCTGATCAATACGGGGAAGACCAAAAGGATCAGCCGGGCAAGCCTTGTTCAAATCTGTGTAATACACACACATACGCTAGGTGCCATTCTTTTGAGTACAAGCACCGGGTTAGCTAACCATTATGGGTGAAAGACCTCCACAATGAACCCGGCTGCCAAGAGCCGGGCCACCTCTTCTCCGATGGCCTTGCGCCTTTCTTCATTGAACCGTTGGAGAAACTGTCTGACAGGTTTGAACTTTGGATCAATATTAAGAGTGTGCTCAACGAGTTCCCTTGGGACACCCGGCATGTCTGAAGGTTTCCATGCAAAGATATCCCGGTTCTCACGGATGAACTCGATGAGCGTGCTTTCCTATTTCAGATCCAAGTTTGCGCTAATGATGAACTGCTTAGATGAATCGCTAGGCACAAAGTCGACCATCTTAGTGTCATCAGCTGATTTGAATTTTAACTCCGGCTCATGATCTGTGGTTGGCTTTTTTAATGACGTCATCTCCGCCGGGTCAACGTGATCTTTGTAGAATTTCAACTCCTCTGTTGCACAAACAGATTCGGCATAGGCAGCATCACCTTCTTCACATTCCAAGGCTATCTTCCGGCTCCCATGGACTGTAATGGTGCCCTTGTGACCCGGCATATTGAGCTGCAAATATACGTAACATGGCCGAGCCATGAACTTGGCATAAGCCGGCCACCCAAACAGAGCATGATATGGGCTTTTGATCTTAACCACTTCAAAGGTTAATTTTTCTGCTCAAGAGTCATACTCCTCCCCAAAGGCTACTTCCAGTTAAATCTTACCAACCGGGTATGCCGACTTACCAGGTACCACACCATGAAAAACAGTGTTGGATTGTTTAAGATTTTTATCCGTCAATCCCATCCGGCGGAACGTCTCATAGTAGAGGATGTTGATGCTGCTGCCTCCATCCATGAGTACTTTAGTAAACTTGTACCCACCAACCTGAGGTGCCACCACCAAAGCCAAGTGACCCGGATTATCAACCCGGGGCGGGTGATCCTCTCTGCTCCACACAATAGGCTGCTCCGACCAACATAAATAACGTGGAATTGCCGGCTCAACGGAATTGACGACCCTCTTATGGAGTTTCTGGTCCCTCTTGCATAAACTGGTAGTAAAGACATGATACTGTCCGCTACTCAACTGCTTCAAGTTGCTTTGATAGCCAGATTGCTGCCGCTGCTGCTGATTCCCTTGGCCGTGTTGCTGATTATACCCTCCTTGGTGACCAGGATAACCCTGACCGTGAAAACCTACTCCGATTGAACCGGCACCCGGGCCCTGAAAATAAGCCTCCACCTGAGCCGCCGCCTGGGCCGTGACCCCCATCAAATGCATTTGAATTTTTAAATGCCTTCATGATCGTGCAATCCTTCCACAAGTGGGTGGCTGGTTTCTCCCGGGTGCCGTGTTTTGGACAAGGTTCATTCAACAACTGCTCAAGGGTGGGGCCTGACCCGCCCGATCGAGGGGGTTGCCTGCCCTTGCGCCGCTCATTACCACCCTGCGCATTAGTATTAGCAACAAACTCATCAGCCTTACATTTATTACCTCGTTGATTCGCCGGGTTATGCTGGTGACCCTTGCCATTGCTATTCTTTTTTCCCTTTGTTGTCTTTTCTTCATCAGACACTAGGTCCTTGGTGGTATCGGAGTTAGCATACTTGACAAGAGCTGCCATCAACATCCCCATGTCATTACAGTCACGTTTAAGCCGCC
The DNA here is from genome assembly GCF_002162155.2 of Triticum dicoccoides. Lineage (NCBI taxonomy): Eukaryota > Viridiplantae > Streptophyta > Magnoliopsida > Poales > Poaceae > Triticum > Triticum dicoccoides. The sequence goes on along the minus strand of NC_041386.1, from coordinate 241,208,914 downwards.
CCAACTTTTGCTTCAGCGGTTCAAAGCGGGAGTTTTTCTCCAACATCAAAACTGCTGAGGTGGCATCCATCTTATCAGATGAATGTATTATCTCCTTGATCCGGCGCACCCAATGGGTTGTAGATTCTCCATCCTCTTGCTTGCAATTGGTCAGGTCCACAATCGACATTGGCTGCTTACACGTGTCCTTAAAGTTCTGGATGAACCGTGCTTCCAACTCCACCCATGAGCCGATAGAATTGGGTGGCAATCCCTTCAACCAGGTCCGAGCCGTTCCATCCAACATCATGGTAAAATACTTGGCCATTGCAGCATCACTAACCTCCAACAGCTCCATAGCCATTCATAACTCTCAATCCAAGCCCCCGGCTGTAAGTCAGCCATGTAATTAGGCACTTTACGAGGCCCCTTGAAATCCTTGGGCAACCGCTCATTGCGTATGGCTGGGACCAGGCAAGGCACACCTCTGGTTCTTGTGGCCACTCCTGCCTCAACCGAGGTTGCTGGATAAGCCGGAAAGGTTTGGTGAGCCGTCTGCTCTACTGCTATCTGAGCCGCCCGTTCCGCCTCTTGACGAGTCCTCTCCTGATCCGCCAAGTTAAGGGTTCCAGCCTGCACCTGCTCATGCCTATATGGATGGTTGTGGCGTTGAGCATTACTTGACATCTCTGCGGACTCCATGTGCCTGCTGTAACTCGGGCTCCATCTTGGGCGAGGAGTTGAATGAATCCTGTCTTGACTGTAGGAGTATGCATCCTGCTGGGCCAAAGCTGTCTGAAGTAGCTCTCTTACCCTCTGGGTTTCAATTGCTGCTGGCGAGTCGCCTTCCATTGGGAGAGCCGCCAAACGAGCCGACGTTGTTGATGATGCAGTATCAGAGCAGATGGCCATCTCCCCGCCTTCCATCGATCCTTGGGAGTATTCACCGCCATGGATGCAGCCTACGAAGGCATGTTTCACGACAAATTGAACACGGGCGGACCCGGCGCGCTGAGCTGTTTCGATGAGGTTGGTGTGGACGTCTGGCTCAGGGCCTGACTCGCCGATCCGGCCGATGAAGACGTGAATTCCGCCGAAGGGGACCCGGTACCCATACTCGATCGAGCTGGCCTCGGGGCCCCAGCCTTCATCTTCGATGTATAGTTTGCCGCGATGACTCTTGGTCATCCGGCCCACAGCGTATCCTTTGAGCCCTTCGAAGTTGCCCTTCAAGAACTCAAATCCACCATGTGCTGGCCCCACGGTGGGCGCCAACTATCGTGGAGTTGACATGACAGATGTCCTAGAGCAAGGACTTAGTCATAGGGCCATCGCACTAGGAAGCTTAAAGGGGTTGATCAGGACAAAGGACACACGAGAGAGTTTTTATACTAGTTCGGCCCCTTGCGATGAAGGTAAAAGCCTACGTCTAGTTGGGATTGGTATTGCTGATGTTTCGATCTCCAAGAGGCTCAACTCGCCGGCTTGGTTATCGACTTGGTTGTTTCTTGCCCTAAACCACCACCGGGTCATCCCCTTATATACACGGGTTGATGCCTGGTGGCCTACAGAGTCCCGGACGGCTCATAATCGTGTCCGGCTCGGTGACTTCCTTTACATGCCTTTCTTTACAAGTATTTCCTTACATACGGCGGTTTACAGTATTAGGCCTTAAGCCGGCCCCAGGCCTTTGGGCCTTCTATACATTTAGTAAACTATCATCTTGAATGTTTATCGGGCTTCTTCTGTAACCCGCCATTAAGGCTGACCCGGCCCCTCCTGGGCGGGTCATACTGGTAGTAATATCCCCAACAGATTTCATCCGCTGAAAGCAGTTTGCATGAAGCCTTTATGAGTCTCCTGAAAGGCTTCGAGGTACGTGAAATAATGTATGTTTTTAACAGTACCACATACGTTAGGTATGCCCTATGTAGATAGTAGCCCCTGAGACTCTGGTTGTCATCGAAAATGGCGGAAAATAGAGGATCATAGTCCCAGGTAATAACCAGACCACCTTTATGTGCAGGTGGCTGAAGCTCCGGTGGCTAGCCGGACTGATGGGTTTACCCAGCTAAAGCAGCAACTTGATGCGGCCGATGCCGACATCGTGCTTGTCAACAAGCGGCTTGATGAGGCACAGGGTGAGTGATTTTTTCTGGTGATCGTCACATAATAAGAGTAGCATGATGCCAGTGTCTTTAATATGTTGTGACTGCAGATGGAGCTGCCACCGTGGAGACCCTTCGGGCGGAGCTTGCCCGAGCCAAGGAGCAAGCAAGGAGTAGCAATGCGGCCGCTCTAAAGGCGGCCGAAGAGTTAAGGGCCGAACAGGCCGCGCATTGCGAGAGGAAGGAAAAAATAGCCAAGATGGCTGTAGAGTTAAAAGATGCCGCTGACCGTTACCAGCTTCTTGAAGAAGAAAACTGGGCGAAGGGGACGAACCTGGAGAAGGCCCTGGTGGCTGCCAAGGAAGCCCTTCTTGTTGCGGACTAAGTTCGAAGATCCGAAGTATGCTCCTTTGGACCGGCTATGGAGTTCTGCGGACGCGTACATGGATTTGGCTGCAAGTGCTGCTGATGCGGCCGAGTACTTCAAGGATCAGAAAGGTCCCGAAGTGGAAAAGCTGTTCTGGTCACAGTTTCACGCTCCAGTCCGTCCGCTGCTGTTGAATGAGCGATTGGCCGAGTGGGCCGAGCTCCATAGGTTGTCCAGTCTTGCCATGAGGTCCGTTGTGGATCACCTGTGGCCGGGAGGGCCAAGGCCGAATAGCTACTTTAGCTTAGTGCAATAATTCCTTGGTGCTGTGCCATGCACCGATGATGTAAAGAGATCGGCGTGCATAGAGGGTGCACGGATGGCCCTTGCCTGTGTCAAGACATACTGGGCAGAGATGGAGGCCACCACTGTTGCGACACAGGGTTCGACCGTAGGCTGAGTGGCTGCCGAGCACTACTTTAAAGAAGTTCTTGAAAGCGCTCGTTCGATAGAGGCTCGGTGCTCAAAGAATATTATGTTCTAGTAACATGTATTCCCATTGTACAAACAATGTTTTACTGAATTATCAAGGCTGTATTTATACTTTTGCTCGAAAGTACTATGATGCCTCCTGTGCGGCCGTTTATGTATATATGTATATAACCTGAAAGTTTGCAGTCCTCGGCTTCCACCCCCATGCATATAATGCGGGGGTGCTCGCAAAAGATGCATATCCACATTCGATCCAATGTCTTGGCCCGTTAAGGAGGTGATAGCGTAGCGAACGAGGCAATCGGAATATATTGCTTTAACACTTTCACTTAGCCATAGGAGTTTGACAGTGGGGCTACTATATAGCCCCTGGTACTTCTGCGCTTGTCCGAATATGGTGGCGCATACGTACATGACCGGGAAACGGACCTTCCTTAATGCGGAGGAATCCCGAAGATTCTGATGAGTCATCGAGTGGTTGACCAGTCTCTCGCTATATCATGACAGTCAGTTTTTGGCTTTCTCTACTGAGGTGCTCATCCCGATGAAGCAAGGCACAATCGCAGTAGTTCTCCCAGTGCTACCTTAGCCTATATAACGGAATGTAAGGTACCAAAACGTGGGAGCCGGGCAAACGCAACATTTGACCAAATACATGATTCGGAGCTGATGCATATAGGGCCAAACTCGCGACGCCGAACACTCCCTAAGGTGTTCGGTCTTTATAACATAGACCGGGCTAAACAATGCCCTTAATAAGAAACCCCATGTGTCCAGGTACGTGCAAAATCCTGGCGTGGCCACATGCCAATAACGCCAGCATCCTTCTCGGTTGTTTGGAGTATCCGGAGGATGTGAGCAACAAGAGACAGTAAAAAAGGTTTACACAGGGTCTTAATCTAAAAACAAACCTTTGGGCCGGTCCCTGCTGCATGTCTACGCCTATGTCTCCGTTGTGCCGTGTCCTGGATGGGTGTAGCATGATTGTCATCTGCAAAAGGAAAGAACTTAGGTGAAAGTTGTTGTGCCAAAAAGAAGAGTTGGTTATTATCAATGAACTATCAAAATTCAAGAGAAGCCAAGTTGAGCCGGGCTGGCCCTGATTACACACGGGAAGCCCCTGGTATCGTTTATGAGGGTTTGATCATCAAACCAATCTCATGTATATATGGTGGAACGGCAGATTCGTTTGACCATGTCTGTGGTCTTGACGACCTGCCATTTTTCTGGTTGGTGAGGCCGTCTAGTTTGCGGCTGCTAGAGCCGCCGCATCCTCTTCCGTACGTGGGAAACGTTCGGTATTTCCGCTAACTGAGATGATGCCACGTGGACCGAGCATCTTAAGCTTGAGAAAAGCATAATGCGGTATTGCGTTAAAACGAGCGAAAGCCGTTCTTCCGAGTAGTGCTTTGATAGCCACTTCAGAATGGGGCAATGTGAAAAGTTAACCTTTCGCCTTGGAAGTTATCAGGAGAACCGAATACCACCTCTAGTAGTAGAGAGCCCATACAGCGGGCCTCTTGGCCTGGTATTACTCCCTTGAAGGTAGTTTTACTGTGGCTTATTTGTGTCGGGTTTATCCCCATTTTGCGGACTGTGTCCTGATATATCAGATTTAGATCACTGCCGCCGTCCATGAGGACTCGTGTGAAATGGTAACCATTTATTATTGGGTCTAACACCAAGGCCGTCAGTCCTTTGTGCCGTATATTTGTCTCATGATCCCTACGATCAAAAGTGATCGGGTAGGCCAACCAGGAGTTGAACCTAGGGGTGACGGGCTCTATGGCGCGTGTGCCTCAGAGTGCATGCTTGCTTCTCCTCTTTGTTACATGGATCATGTTTACTGTTTTAACCTCTGGTGGGAACTTTTTTGTCCTCCGGCGCTTTGCTGGCGGGGCCCATCCTCGTCTTTGCTTGGTGTCTCTTCCCCTTTGTGTTCGGCGTTTAGCTTACCAGCCTGCTTGAAGACCCAACATTCTCGGTGGGTATGATTTGCAGGTTTGTCTGGGGTGCCATGAATCTGACAGAGTTTGTCAAGAATTTTGTTTAGGCCAGATTGTCCTTCTCTGCTGCCTTTGAAAGGCTTTTTCCGCTGACCTGGTAGGGAGCCCCTGAATCCGGCATTTACCGTCGTGTTATCTGGGCTACCTTCTTTAATTCGACGCTTGTTTTTGTTGCGTCGTGGTTTACCATTGCCATCCCTGACTTCGGATGTGCTTGGGTCGCTGGTGCTGCTACGGCCAACCAGTTGTCCTCGCCCGCACAAAAGCGGATCATGAGGCTTGTTAGGGCTGCCATTGTTCTTGGTTTTTCTTGACCGTGGTGTCTGGCGAGCCATTCGTCTCGGACACTATGTTTAAAAGCTGCTAAGGTTTCGGCGTCCGGACAGTCGACGATTTGGTTCTTCTTGGTGAGGAACCTGTTCCAAAGCTTTTGGGCGGACTCTCCGGACTGTTGGATTATATGACTTAAATCTTCTGCATCCAGGGGTCGGACATAAGTCCCTTGAAAATTGGCCCAAAAAGTGTCCTCGAGCTCCTCCCTAACTTCCAATTGAGTTTTCGGGGAGGCTTTTCAGCCAGTGCCGAGCTGGCCCTTTAAGCTTGAGGGGCAAGTATTTAATGGCATGGAGATCGTCTCCACGAGCCATATGAATATGGAGGATGAAGTCCTCTATCTAGACTCTAGGGTCTATGGTTCCGTTGTACACCTCTATGTTCACCCGTTTGAATCCCTCGAGGAATTCGTGATCCAGCACCTCATCAGTGAAACGTAAGGGGTGTGCGGCACCCCTGTATTGGGATGCTCCATGGTGTTTGGACGGTTGTAGTATTCGGTGTTGGTTTTGTACCGTAGCGCGCTTCCTAGATCGATAGATAGATCTGGTCGCGCCAGATTTTTGACACAAGTTCTCACGTAGATCGTGTGTTGACTTATGCGCGACTTTGTTAGCCGCTCTATCACGTTCACAAGGTGGTGGATCCGGCGGTTGGCCGTATCACTTTTCGGTTGTATGGGCTCTAAGGCCTCATCGTCGAATTCCGTTAATAGCTTGTGCTTTGGATAGCTATTTTTATGGTAACTTCCACCATACTTTGTTACTTTGTTCCACTTGCTGTTGAGTGTATCTTGTGCGACCTTGAGCCTTTGCTTCTGTTTCTTCAGGCTCCTTGCTGTGGCAATAAGCCTTCTGTGGAGGTTTTCTTGCTCCAGGATGATGTGTGCATCTTCGTCCGGACTGTTTTCTTTCCCAGACGGGGTTTGATGAGGCTTATCCTTGGCGGCGTCGTGGTCGGACGTCGGATCCGTACTATGTTTGTAGTTTGCATCTTGATCGTGCTCTGCCACTGGGGTGGTGTAGTCGTCGTTTCTTCTAGAGTCGACCGGACTGTTATTTCCTCTTGCGCTGTTATCGCTATTTTTGCTATGGCAGGACTTAGAGTGGCGCCGCTGACGTCGGCGCCGGGGCTGCTTCGAGGGGGCATCCTCCGCTATCTCTTTGCCATTGCCCTCTCTGGGTGTATCCACCATGTATACGTCATGTGATAAAGTGGCGGTCTAGCGCCCTATGGGCGGTGGTTCCTGTTCATCTCCTGCATCGTCGTCCATGCTGTCGATGTCTTCGGAGTCAAAGCGGAGCATGTCGGTTAAGTCGTCGACTGTAACGCCCCATATGTAACCTGGCATATTTGTATTCCAACTCTTGCCATTTCCGGCACTAAGTTATGATATTTCCTCATTGTCGGGTTTTGTCTTCATGTTGTTTTTGTCTTGTCATGCATCTCATATCATGTCATCATGTGCATCGCATTTGCATACGTGTTCGTCTCATGCATCCGAGCATTTTCCCCGTTGTCCGTTTTGCATTCTGGCGCTCCTATGTCCTCCGGTGTTCCCTTTTACCTCTTTTCGTGTGTGGGTATTAAACCTTCTCGGATTGGACCGAGACTTGCCAAGCGGCCTTGGTTTACTACCGGTAGACCGCCTGTCAAGTTTCGTGCCATTTCGACTTCGTTTGATACTCCAACGGTTAACCGAGGAACCGAAAAGGCCTCGTGTGTGTTGCAGCCCAACACCCATCCAAAGTGGCCCAAAACCCACCTAAAACCCCTCCATCGTCTCGGTCGTTCGATCACGATCGCGTGGCCGCAAACCGTGCTCAATTTGGAGCCTCCTAGCTCCCTCTACCTATAAAAAGGCAACCCCCCCAAAAATCCCGGATCAAACCACCCAAACCCTAGCTCCCCTCACCTCCGCGCGGCCGGACGCGTCCACCCGCCGCCGGACAAATCGCCGCCACCACTCCTGAGCCGCCACGTGTCACCACCGCCGCCTCCCACCGCGCCGGCCCGCCGAGCCCAGGGTGGGCCCCCAAGGCTCGGTCGCCGCCGCCACTTGCCCGAGGCGAGGCCGCCCTCGCCACGCCGCCCGCCTCCTCATGCCGGCGTCGACCCTCGCCTCCCCGAGCCGCCGCTCCTCCTCGTTGGCGTCGCCTCCCATCGCCGCCCGCACCTCCGCGCGTCGTCCGGCCCCTCTCCGGCGAGCGCCTCGTCGCCAGATCCCCTCTCCGGCGAGTTCTTCTTCCTCTACAGCAACTCCAGCAAGAAGTCCGGCGAACCTCGTTTTGCCTGATCCTGATCTAGGTCTGGACGAAACCCTAACGGTTGACTTTTTCCCTAAGTCCCAGTATTTTTTTGCATTCTTCATCGCATGATAACTCTTCATCCGTGGCTCCGTTTTGGGCGTGTAGCATATCAGATTGTTCATCTCGATGAGTACTTCATTTCATTCCATTGCACCATGTTCATATGAGCTCATCTTGATGCCCTAAATGTTGTTGCAAGAGTGCTATGCAATGTTAGTTTCAGATTCTTATCAGAATTTGGACATTTGTCTTTTTTGCCATGATTGATGTGTGCCTCCTATGAACTTGAGCCCTACATGTGTTTTGAAGTATGCCATGCCATCTTTACAGGGGTGTATGCCATGTATTTTTGTGATCTCTGTGGTGACTAGCACAAGCATGCAAAGTAGCTCTCGTGATGTTGCTGATTTCAGGGACTTAGAGATCTTCTAAGTCATTGCCATGTTAATATTTTTATGCCATGTATTCTTGTTGCTACAGAGTGATCCATGCCTCTTTTGAGAAAGATCAGTAAGGATGTTTTGGAGATATTGTTATGCTCTATCCAGCCATGTCTTTGTTTGCAATTATGGAGCACCCTAGCATGACTGAATCTTGCTCTACTTTTGCTATAAAATGTTCCTGGCAGAATGTTTACGTGTTAAGCATTTTTGCCGAGGTTGTTATAGTTTATCCGTGCATGCTATGAGGTTGTTCTTGCCATGTTTAGCTTCTATGCCATGTCTACTTGCTGGGTGTATGCTTAGTTTGTCTTGTAATGCCTTGTGATGAGTGCATCGAGCTCGTAAACATGCCTACGTGAATCTGTTTTGCCATGTTCCAGTTTTCTGCTAAGTCTGAATCAGTTAACGGAAGTTGCTATGTTCACATGGTTGGCATTGTATTTTCTGATCCCTTTTGGTTCATGGTCAGTAAGGGACTTTTGTTGTATGCTTTGAGTAGCTTCATGCCATGTCTTGCTTTGCCATGATATGTTTCTGTAGCATGTTGTTATCTTGCTCTAAACATTGCTTCCTGATGTTAAATTGCTGACATGTTATTTTCACCAAGTCTGTAATCTGATATCTTTTGCACTTTTGCCATGCTTGTTTGAGCCTGCTATTGTGTGAATTAGCCGTAGCTCAGTGTTCATATTTTGTCAAGCATCTTGAGTGGATCACTGCCATGTGATTTGTTGCTATGTTAGAGTGCAGTAGCTTGTTGTTCTTGATGCATTTAGATGGCCTCGTGCTGTTAAGGGTAGCTTTGCGCCATTATTGTTTTGCTTGCCATTTGCAAACCGTGCATCCGATTCCAGTGATCTTTATATCGATTTCGACCGAAATTAACTCCTGTTTCCAGTGGCACTCTTGGTTTTCCAAGTTGAGGCCAGTTTTAATCTTTTCTTTCCGAAGCATGCATATGCTTTGCATATCACATCCCGCATATCATGCCATGTTTTGCATCATGTTGCTTGCGCATTGCACCGTGGTTGATTGTATCTCCCTTTGCTTGTGTTCTTTCTTGGGTAGAGCCGGGAGACGAGTACGTGATCGAGGAACCAGTTGAGTACGCTTCCGTGGATCAAGCTAACATCAACTCGGAGAACTTTGCAGGCAAGATGACCATACACACGAAATCACTTCTATCTTTGCTTGCTAGATGCTCGCTCTATTGCTATGCCCATGCTACGATACCTACCACTTGCTTATCATGCCTCCCATATTGCTATGTCAAACCTCTAACCCACCTTGTCCTAGCAAACCGTTGTTTGGCTATGTTACCACTTTGCTCAGCCCCTCTTATAGCGTTCCTAGTTGCAGGTGAAGATTGGAGTTTGTTCCTTGTTGGAACATGTTTATTGTTGGGATATCATTATTATGTCTTGTCTTTAATGCATCTATATACTTGGTAAAGGGTGGAAGGCTCGGCCTTATGCCTGGTGTTTTGTTCCACTCTCGCCGCCCTAGTTTCCGTCATACCGGTGTTATGTTCCTTGATTTTGCGTTCCTTACATGGTTGGGTTATAATGGGAACCCCTTGACAGTTCGCCTTGAATAAAACTCCTCCAGCAAGGCCCAACCTTGGTTTTACCATTCGCCACCTAGCCTCTTTTTCCCTTGGGTTCCGCGGACTCAAGGGTCATCTTTATTTTAAACCCCCGGGTCAGTGCTCCTATGAGTGTTGGTCCAAACTACAGCCCCTTGCAGCGCCACCTCGGGGAAACCTAAGGGTTGGTTTTAGTTGTACAGATTGCTTATCCGGTGTGCCCTGAGAACGATATATGTGCAGCTCCTATCGGGATTTGTCGGCACATTCGGGTGGTTTTGCTGGACTTGTTTTACCATTGTCGAGATGTCTTGTAACCGGGATTCTGAGTCTAATCGAATTGTCTTGGGAGAAGGGATATCCTTCGTTGACCGTGAGAGCTTGTGATGGGCTAAGTTGGGACACCCCTATAGGGATTTTGATCTTTCAAAAGTCGTGCCCGCGGTTATGGGCAGATGGGGATTTGTTAATGTCCGGTTGTAGATAACCTGAAACTTAACTTAATTAAAATGAATCAACAGAGTGTGTGGCCGTGATGGTCTCTTTTCGGCGGAGTCCGAAAAGAGAACACGATCTCGTGTTATGCTTGAACGTAGGTTGTTCTAGGATCACTTCTTGATCATAGTTTCTCGACCGCGCCTTGCCTTCTCTTCTCGCTCTCATTTGCGTATGTTAGCCACCATATATGCTAGTGCTTGCTGGAGCTCCTCCTCATACCTTTTACCTTACTTATAAGCTTAAATAGTCTTGATCGCGAGGGTGTGAGATTGCCGAGTCCCCGTGACTCACAGATTACTTCCCAAACCAGATGCAGGGACCGACGATACCATTCTAGGAGATTCAACTGAGCTCAAGTGGGAGTTCGATGAGGACTCAGGACGATACTACGTTTCCTTTCCAGATGATTAGTAGTGGTGCCCAGTTGGGGCGATCGGGGACATTATGCATTTGGGGTTGTCTTTATTTTGGTTCTGTAGTCGGACCTTGATTGTATCTGGATGATTGTAATGATATATTTATGCTATTGTGTGATGTGGCGATTGTAAGCCAACTATGTACCTCTTTTCTTATTCAGTACATGGGTTGTGTGAATATTACCCCACTTGCGACATTGCTTACAATGCGGTTATCCCTCTAAGTCGTGCTTCGACACGTGGGAGATATAGCCGCATCGTGGGTGTTACAAGTTGGTATTCAGAGCCTTCCCCGACTTAGGAGCCCCCTGATTGATCGAATCCTTAGCGTTGTTGAGTCTAGAAAAATGTTATGAGTCATTTAGGATTATATATATCGGAGAGTAGGATTCTTTTTACTCCTCAGTCCCTTCGTCGCTCTGGTGAGGCATCCGAACGTAGAGTTTTGACTCTTCTCTTCTCAAATTTCACTAAAAAAAATTTAGGATCACGCGGGTATCATGGAATCGTTCCGATGGTTTTGTGACGAGAACATTTTTCTTGGTGCCTCCTGACATTTAGGGGTTGTGGCAGTGTCCCGGGGAGTTGAGCTCCGAGTTGTTGTCGTCACAATTTTATCGTTGCAGTTCTGGAATACCTGAGTTTTCACCGACATTGAAAATCTCTTTTATGTAGTTGTTGGTGAGATAACCTCGACGCCACCCAGTACTGGGGCGGGAGTTCGGGAGTATTGCCATAACTCGTATAACGGATGCTTTTCGAAGGTTGAGGTAAATGATTTCCGAAGGTTTCTTGGTTATGTGTTGAAGGATGGATACAGCTGGATGTAGGATTTGTTAGCTTTGGGTGAGATATTATGCTTCCCCTGTATCCCCAACACCTGATTGCATAACCGGGAAAATTTCGGGAGTTTCATAGGTGGGAATTCATGTAGCTCTAGTATTTCTTCCGCGAATATTTGGTTTGTGATTGGGTAATCCTCACCAAGTATTTGTTCATGTCCGTACCTTGTTGTTTTTTTCATCTACCTCTATCTAAGTGGCTTCTCAATTTATGGAAGTGTGACCATTTAATTTGGAACGCATTCGTTCATTCTTGTTCGGATGTTAAGACTATATGTTACGATTTCGATCCATTTGATTCAGCTTGAATATATGTATGTCAAGATGCTAACGGATGTCACCCTCTTTATGATGGCTCCTCCAACGCGTCAGAATACTGAACCGCCGCCACCACCTGCACCTCCGGAGGCATGGCAAGCTGTGATGGCCGCTACTAATGCCAACATGCAGCTGATCATGCAACTCTTGCAAGAGCGCAACCAAGGAAATCAAGGCCATGGCAACAATCAAAATCAGTTTGCTACACTCAACCAGTTCCTCGCAAACCAGGCAAAGACCTTCAATAACTGTGTCGAGGCAACAGACGCTGATGATTGGCTCGTGGATATCTGCAAGCATTTCGAGTGCAGCAACGTCAGGCCTGAGGACTTTGTCAAGTTTGCCTCGTTCCAACTCAAATACCAAGCTGCAGAGTGGTATCAGCAATACAAAGATTCCAGAGGAGGTCGTGTGATTACCTGGGATGAATTCTGTCAAGACTTCAAAGATCACCACATTCCTCAGAGTGTTGTTGAGAGCAAGCGTGAGGAGTTCCGCAATCTGAAGCAAGGCAGCTTGTCTATTTACCAGTATGACATCATGTTCCAGAAGCTCGCCCGTTTCGCTAAGCAAGACGTCCCTGACGAGAAGAGCATGATTTATCAGTTCAGAGGTGGCCTCAGAGAAGATCTCCAACTAGCTCTCGTGCTTTTCGAGCCGAAGAAGTACGATGAGTTCTACAACATGGCACTGAAACAAGAGGCTGCTCAACTGAAGTGCGATGCTTCCAAGAAACGAGTCAGGGATACAACTCCCTCTTCCTCAACTCAAGTGGCAACTAAGCAGCAAAAGTATTGGTTGCCTCCTCCTCTGTTCGGTCAGCCTTATCAGCAGAAGAGCAAAGGTGGCAATGGATCTTCCCACCCACCCAACCTAGGCTTTCAGAACAAGACTTTGTCTCATGCTCCAAGATCTAGTGCTTCGTATCACCGTCCGCTTTCAGAGGTCACGTGCAACAAGTGTCAGCAGAAGGGTCACTATCCCAACAAATGCTTCAATCAGATGCATCTTCCTCCTCCTCCTCCTCCTGTGAGATCTGCCAGCACTGTAGTGGTCAAGAATAATCCCAATCATGCCAAGGTCAACTTGTTGAACGTAGCTCAGGTAGAGGACTCGTCAGATGTGATTATGGGTAACCTTCCTGTTAAAGATATTCCTGCAAAAGTCCTTTTTGATACTGGTGCATCGCATTCTTTCATTTCAAGACCTTTTGTGTCTATGCATGATTTGGTTACTCAAGTTTTGCCGAGACCTTTGGCTATTGTTTCTCCGGCCCAACAAATGACTTCCAGAGTTTTCGTTCCGGATGTTTCTATCACGTTGGGCGACTATAAGTTTCTGTCTTCTCCTAATGTTCTTGGTGACTCGGATATCGATCTTATTCTCGGAATGGACTGGCTTTCTAAGCACAAGGCTCAACTTGATTGTGCTGCCAGGCAGATTCAATTGACACATTCTTCTGAGGATGTAATCGTCTTTGCCGCTCATGATGATACCATTCGACTGTTTTCTGTCAATGAGAAGGGCGAGCTGGATGCCATCTCTCAGATTTCAGTCGTTTGCGAATATCAAGACGTCTTTCCAGAAGAGCTGCCAGGAATGCCTCCGCACCGGCCAGTTGAATTCGTCATCGATCTTGAGCCTGGCACGGAACCTATTTGCAAATGTCCTTACAAGCTTGGACCTGAAGAGTTGAAGGAGCTGAATAAACAACTCGATATTGAAGAGCGTATGGGTCTCATCTGAAGAAGTTCTTCTCCATGGGGTTGTGGTGTTCTTTTTGTCAAGAAGAAGGATGGAACGGACTGAGTTTGTGTCGACTACCATCCATTGAACAAGAAGACCATAAAGAACAAGTACCCACTTCCCAACATCAATGAGCTTTTCGAACAACATAATGGTGCTCAAGTATTCTCCAAGCTTGACCTCCATATGGGCTATCATCAGATTCGCATTCATGAAGAAGATATCCCCAAGACAGCATTCAGAACAAGCTATGGTTCATATGAATACACTGTCATGTCTTTCGGCCTTGTTAATGCTCCTCCAACATTCTCTCGCATGATGAACTTCATCTTCAACGCCTACACAAATGACTTCGTCTTGGTCTACCTCGATGACATTTTGGTCTTTTCCAAGAACAAGGAGGATCATGCCAAGCATTTGAGATTGGTGCTGGATAAACTCAGAGAACATCAGTTCTACGTGAAGTTTTCAAAGTGTTTCGATGAGGTTCTCTACCTTGGGCATATCATCTCCGCCAAGGGCATAGTTATTAATCCTGAGAAGGTGTCTGTAATTGTGAATTGGGAACCGCCTCAGAATGTGAAGAAACTCCGCAGCTTCCTTGGGCTCGCAAGTTATTGTTGAAGGTTCGTTGAGAACTTCTCAAAGATCGCGAAGCCTCTTTCCAACCTCCTCTAGAAGCATGTGAAGTATGTCTGGTCGCCTGAATGTGATGTAGATTTCAACACCCTCAAAGAGAAGTTAGTCACTGCTCCAGTTCTGACTCCTCCTGATGAATCCAAACCGTTCGAGGTCTTCTGTGATACTTCCCTTCAAGGTCTCGGTGAAGTGTTGATGTAAGAGAAGAAAGTTGTGGCCTATACCTCTCGCCAGTTGAAGCCCAACAAAAAGAACTACCCCACTCACGACCTCGAGTTAGCGGCAGTTGTCCATGCTCTTTTAACTTGGAGACATCTCTTATTGGGAAGAGAAGTGGACATCTTCACTGATCATAAGAGTCTCAAGTACATATTCACTCATCCCAACCTCAACCTTAGGCAGACTTGTTGGGTCGAAATGATTCAAGAGTATAATCCGAGTATTGAATATACTCCAGGCAAGGCTAATGTCATTGCTGACGCTTTGAGCAGAAAGGCTTACTGCAACAGTTTGATTCTCAACCCTACCAACCAGAGCTTTGTGAAGCTTTCCGCAAACTTAATCTCCAAGTTGTTCCTCAAGGACTCCTTGCCAACCTCCAAGTCTCTCCTACTTTGGAAGATTAGATTCGTGAGGCTCAAATTCTTGATGCTATGGTGAAGAAGGTGAAGATTGGGATTGCCAAGAGTCAACCCAAGTACAAGTGCTATCACCTTGATGACAAGGATACTCTATTCTTCGAGGATCGCATTGTTGTTCCTAAATTAGACCTTTGTAAAGTCATCATGAACGAAGCTCACAATTCACTCCTCTCTATCCATCCTAGTAGTACAAAGATGTACCATGACCTCAAGCAGTCGTATTGGTGGACTCGAATGAAGCGCGAGATTGCTCAGTTCGTGAATGAATGTGATGTCTACAGAAGAGTGAAAGCAGAACACCAATGACCAGCTGGTCTCCTCCAACCTCTTGCCATTCCAGAATGGAAGTTTGATCATATTGGGATGGACTCCGTGACTGGATTTCCCAAGTCCAAGCGTGGCAATGATGCTATCTTCGTTGTCATTGACAAGCTCACTAAAGTGGCTCATTTTCTGCCTATCAAATAATCTATCACAGCAGCTCAGTTGGCAGAGCTATATACCTCCAGGATTGTCTCTCTGCACGGCATTCTGCAGTTGATATCTTCAGATCGTGGAAGCATCTTCACCTCTAAGTTCTAGGATTCTTTTCAGAAGGCCATGGGCACCAACATTCGTTTCAGCACAGCTTTTCATCCTCAAACCAGTGGCCAAGTCTAGAGGGCCAATCAAATTCTTGAAGATATGCTCAGGGCATGTGTCATTTCTTTCGATATGAAGTGGGAAGATTGTCTTCCACATGCCGAGTTTTCCTACAACAACAGCTTCCAAGCGAGTTCGGGAAAGGCCCCATTCGAGATTCTCTATGGCAGGAAGTGCCGTACTCCTCTTAACTAGTCAGAGACTGATGAATGCCAACTTCTTGGCAATGACTTGATCACAGAGGCTGAAGAAATGTGCAAAGTCATTCATGAAAATCTCAAAGCCGTGCAATCGCGCCAGAAGAGTTACTATGATAGCAAGCATCGTGACTTTGCTTTCGAGATCGGAGACCATGTCTACCTCCGCGTCTCTCCAATGAAAGGTACTCGTCGCTTCGGTATCAAAGGGAAGCTTGCCCCTAGATACGTGGGTCCTTTCAAGATCATTGACAAAAGAGGCGATCTCGCCTATCAACTTGAGCTTCCATCCAACTTTGCAAATGTGCACGACGTGTTTCACGTGTCTCAGCTGTGCAAGTGTTTCAAGACTCTTGACCGCACCATCAACTTTGAAGAGATTGATCTCCAAGAAGACTTGTCTTATCATGAGCATCCCGTTTCTATTCTTGAAGAAACTGAGCGCAAGACTCGCAACAAGTCTCTAAAATTCCTGAAACTGAAGTCGTCACATCATTCTGACCGTGAAGCCACCTGGGAATGCGAGGACCACCTCCGTTCCGAATATCCGGAGTTTTTCCAGTCCTAGATCTCGGGACGAGATCCTTTCATAGTGGTGGAGTGTTGTAACGCCCCGTATGTAACCTGCCATATTTGTATTCCAACTCTTGCCATTTCCGACCCTAAGTTATGATATTTCCTTGTTGTCGGGTTTTTGTCTTTGTGTTGTTTTTGTCTTGTCATGCATCTCATGTCATGTCATTATGTGCATCGCATTTGCATACGTGTTCGTCTCATGCATCCGAGCATTTTTCCCGTTGTCCGTTTTGCATTCCAGCGCTCCTATGTCATCCGGTGTTCCCTTTTACCTCTTTTCGTGTGTGGGTATTAAACGTTCTCGGATTGTACCAAGACTTGCCAAGCGGCCTTGGTTTACTACCGGTAGACCGCTTGTCAAGTTTCGTGCCATTTGGACTTCGTTTGGTACTCTAACGGTTAACCGAGGAACCGAAAAGGCCTCATGTGTGTTGCAGCCTAACACCCCTCCAAAGTGGCCCAAAACCCACCTAAAACCCCACCATCGTCTCGGTCGTTCGATCACGATCGCGTGGCCGCAAAACATGCTCAATTTGGAGCCTCCTAGCTCCCTCTACCTATAAAAAGGCAACTCCCCCCGAAAATCCAGGATCAAACCACCCTAACCATAGCTCCCCTCACCTCCGCGCGGCCGGACGCGTCCACCCGCCGCCGGACAAATCGGCGCCGCCACTCCTGAGCCACCACGTGTCACCGCCGCCGCGTCCCACCGCGCCGGCCCGCCGAGCCCAGGGCAGGCCCCCGAGGCCCGGTCGCCGCCGCCACTCGCCCGAGGCGAGGCCGCCCTCGCCATGCTGCCCGCCTCCTCACGCCGACGTCGATCCTCGCCGCCCCAAGCCGCCGCTCCTCCTCGCTGGTGTCGCCTCCCATCGCCGCCCGCACCTCTGCGCGCTGTCCGGCCCCTCTCCGGCGAGCGCTTCGTCGCCGGATCCCCTCTCCGGTGAGTTCTTCTTCCTCTACAGCAACTCCCGTGAGAAGTCCGGCGAACCTTATTTGCGTGATCCCGATCCAGATCTGGACGAAACCCTAACGGTTGACTTTTTCCCTAAGTCCCAGTATTTTTTTTGCATTCTTCATCGCATCATAACTCATCATCCGTGGCTCCGTTTTGGCCGTGTAGCATATCAGATTGTTCATCTCGACGAGTACTTCATTTCATTCCATTGCACCATGTTCATATGAGCTCATCTTGATGCCCTAAATGCTGTTGCAAGAGTGCTATGCAATGTTAGTTTCAGATTCTTATCAGAATTTGGACATTTGTCTTTTTTGCCATGATTGATGTGTGCCTCCTATGAACTTGAGCCCTACATGTGTTTTGAAGTATGCCATGCCATCTTTACAGGGGTATATGCCATGTATTTTTGTGATCTCTGTGGTGACTAGCACAAGCATGCAAAGTAGATCTCGTGATGTTGCTGATTTCAGGGACTTAGAAATCTTCTAAGTCATTGCCATGTTAATATTTTTATGCGATGTATTCTTGTTGCTACAGAGTGATCCGTGCCTCTTTTGAGCATGATCAGTAAGGATGTTTTGGAGATATTGTTATGCTCTGTCCAGCCATGCCTTTGTTTTTAATTATGGAGCACCCTAGCATGAATGAATCTTGCTCTACTTTTGCTATAAAATGTTCCTGGTAGAATGTTTACGTGTTAAGCATTTTTGCCAAGGTTATTATAATTTATCCGTGCATGCTATGAGGTTGTTCTTGCCATGTTTAGCTTCTATGACATGTCTACTTGCTGGGTGTATGCTTAGTTTGTCTTGCAATGCCTTGTGGTGAGTGCATCGAGCTCGTAAACATGCCTACGTGAATCTTTTTTGCCATGTTCCAGTTTTCTGCTAAGTCTGAATCTGTTAACGAAAGTTGCTATGTTCACATGGTTGCCATTGTATTTTCTAATCCCTTTTGGCTCATGGTCAGTAAGGGACTTTTGTTTTATGCTTTGAGTAGCTTCATGCCATGCCTTGCTTTGCCATGATATGTTCCTGTAGCATGTTGTTATCTTGCTCTAAACATTGCTTCCTGATGTTAAATTCCTGACATGTTATTTTCACTAAGTCTGTAACCGGATATCTTTTTCACTTTTGTCATGCTTGTTTGAGCCTGCTATTGTGTGAATTATCCGTAGCTCATTGTTCATCTTTTGTTAAGCATCTTGAGTGGATCACTGCCATGTGATTAGTGCTATGTTAGAGTGCAGTAGCTTGTTGTTCTTGATGCATTTAGATGGACTCGTGTTGTTAAGCACAACTTTGCGCCATTATTGTTTTGCTTGCCATTTGCAAACCGTGCATCCGATTCCGGCGATCTTTATTTCGATTTCGAACGAAATAAACTCCTCTTTCCAGTGGCACTCTTGGTTTTCCAAGATGAGGCCAGGTTCAATCTTTACTTTCCGAAGCATGCATATGCATTGCATATCACATCCCGCATATCATGCCATGTTTTGCATCATGTTGCTTGCGCATTGCACCGTGGTGTATCTCCCTTTGCTTGTGTTCTTGCTTGGGTAGAGCCGGGAGACGAGTACGTGATTGAGGAACCAGTTGAGTACGCTTACGAGGATCAAGCTAACGTCAACTCGGAGAACTTTGCAGGCAAGATGACCATACCCTCGAAATCACTTCTATCTTTGCTTGTTAGATGCTCGCTCTATTGCTATGACTATGCTATGATACCTACCACTTGCTTATCATGCCTCCCATATTGCCATGTCAAACCTCTAACCCACCTTGTCCTAGCAAACCGTTGTTTGGCTATGTTACCGCTTTGCTTAGCCCCTCTTATAGCGTTGCTAGTTGCAGGTGAAGATTGGAGTTTGTTCCTTGTTGGAACATGTTTATTGTTGGGATATCATTATTATGTCTTGTCTTTAATGCATCTATATACTTGGTAAAGGGTGGAAGGCTCAGCCTTATGCCTAGTGTTTTGTTCCACTCTTGCCGCCCTAGTTTCCGTCATACCGGTGTTATGTTCCTTGAATTTGCGTGCCTTACACGGTTGGGTTATAATGGGAACCCCTTGACAGTTCGCCTTGAATAAAACTCCTCCAGCAAGGCCCAACCTTGGTTTTACCATTCGTCACCTAGCCTCTTTTCCCTTGGGTTCCGCGGACTCAAGGGTCATCTTTATTTTAAACCCCCGGGTCAGTGCTCCTCTGAGTGTTGGTCCAAACTAGAGCCCCTTGCAGCGCCACCTCAGGGAAACCTGAGGGTTGGTTTTAGTTGTACGGATTGCTTATCCGGTGTGCCCTGAGAATGAGATATGTGTAGCTCATATCAGGATTTGTCGGCACATTCGGGTGGTTTTGCTGGACTTGTTTTACCATTGTCGAGATGTCTTGTAACCGGGATTCCGAGTCTGATCAGATTGTCTTGGGAGAAGGAATATCCTTCGTTGACCATGAGAGCTTGTGATGGGCTAAGTTGGGACACCCCTGCAGGGATTTTGATCTTTCGAAAGCCGTGCCCGCGGTTATGGGCAGATCGGAATTTGTTAATGTCCGGTTGTAGATAACCTGAAACTTAACTTAATTAAAATGAATCAACAGATTGTGTGGCCGTGATGGTCTCTTTTTGGCGGAGTCCGAAAATAGAACACGGTCTCGTGTTATGCTTGAACGTAGGTTGTTCTAAGATCACTTCTTGATCATAGTTTTTCGACCGCGCCTTGCCTTCTCTTCTCGCTCTCATTTTTGTATGTTAGCCACCATATATGCTAGTGCTTGCTGCAGCTCCTCCTCATACCTTTTACCTTACCTATAAGCTTAAATAGTCTTGATCGCGAGGGTGTGAGATTGTTGAGTCCCTATGACTCACAGATTACTTCCAAAACTAGATGCAAGGACCGATGATACCATTCCAGGAGATTCGACTGAGCTCAAGTGGGAGTTCGATGAGGACTCGGGATGATACTACGTTTCCTTTCCTGATGATCAGTAGTGGTGCCCAGTTGGGGCGATCAGGGACATTATGCATTTGGGGTTGTCTTTATTTTGGTTCGGTAGTCGGACCTTGATTGTATCTGGATGATTGTAATGATATATTTATGCTATTGTGTGACATGGTGATTATAAGCCAACTATGTACCTCTTTTCTTATTCAGTACATGGGTTTTGTGAAGATTACCCCACTTGCGACATTGCTTACAATGCGGTTATGCCTCTAAGTCGTGCTTCGACACGTGGGAGATATAGCCGCATCGTGGGCGTTACATCGACATTGGCTACTAAGTGGGTGGTGGGTGGGCAGTGAATTTCTTCGTCGTCCGCATCCCGTTCTAGCCGGACATAGTTCGGCCAAGGTTTTCCTGACAGGGAGAGAGACCTTAATGAATTTAGCACATCTCCAAAAGGTGAGTGCTGAAAGATATCCGCGGAGGTGAACTCTATGATCGGCGCCCCGTCGGATTCGACAGGCACGGATGTAGGAGGCTCGGATTCCGTGGCTGGGGATTAATCCAGTGGTTCGGTGATGCGGCTCTCGAAAGGGGTGAAGTCAGTATCTGGCTCAATCGCCACTGAGAGTGTGGCCTCCATGGCGGGGTCTATCCCTCCGCTCTCGAATGGCGTGATTTGCTCCGGATTAACGACCGGAGTAGCTGCGGATGTGATCTCCCGAACACTGTCCGATGGCAGAGTTACATCTCACTCGTCGCAACTGTGCGGCGCGTCCGTCATGGGCTCGAATCCGTCGAAGATCAAGTCTCCGTGGATGTCGGCCGTGTAGTTCAAGTTTCCAAATCTGACCTGATGGCCAGGGGCGTAGCTTTCGATCTGCTCCAGATGGCCAAGCGAATTGGCCCGCAGTGCGAAGCCGCCGAATACGAAGATCTGTCCGGGGAGGAAAGCCTCACCCTGGACCGCATCGCTAGCGATGATCGAAGGAGCCATCAAGCCTTATGGTGATGACACAGTGGAACTCTCAATGAAAGCACCAATGTCGGTGTCAAAACCGGCGGATCTCGGGTAGGGGGTCCCGAACTATGCATTTAAGGCGGATGGTAACAGGAGGCAGGGGACACGATGTTTACCCAGGTTCGGGCCCTCTTGATGGAGGTAATACCCTACGTCCTTCTTGATTGTTCTTGATGATATGAGTATTACAAGAGTTGATCTACCACGAGATCGAAGAGGCTAAACCCTAGAAGCTAGCCTATGGTATGATTGTCTGTTGTCCTATGGACTAAAACCCTCCGGTTTATATAGACACCGGAGGGGGCTAGGGTTACACAAGGTCGGTTACAAAGGTGGAGATATACATATCCGTATTTCCTAGCTTGCCTTCCACGCCAAGTAGAGTCCCATCCGGACACGGGACGAAGTCTTCAATCTCGTATCTTCATAGTCTAAGAGTCCGGCCAAAGGATATAGTCCAGCTGTCCGGAGTCCCCCTAATCCAGGACTCCCTCAGCTATGTAGACTATGGTGGCCGCCTATCTAGGAGGAAACCGAGGCTGCATGGGGAAGTGGAGTCACCCACGTCCCGTCAGTCTCCACGCATCAATCAAGGCCACAGGCGGATGGGGCCCGCGGCGCTCCGTACTTGCCCTTTGGCTTCGCCTCGAAACCAAGTTCGAGAGCGCCTTGGGCCCGGGGGCTACTGTCGGCGTCCTAGGAATGGAGGTACCCAGACTTGCCTGCTTGCGGCCCACAGCATGGCTCCACTAGCGGCCTGGTATGGCCCATCAACTACAACAACCACTCAAGACCCTCGCTAGGGGCCAAGCCTCGCGAGGTGGACGACGTCAAGACCTCCCTGGGGGCAGCCTCACTAGGCTGGCTCCCGAGGAGCGGAGATATCTATGCAAGGGGCACCTCGCGAGGTGCACGTGACGTGAGCCATGACGACAAAGGCCAGGCGGGCGCCAGCGGGCGCAGTGTACCATTTTCCTCTTTGATGCTAAAGAGGCAGGCGCAGGCGAGAAGTCCCGAGGCATCAGGCAAAGGTTTCCATATCGGGGCAACAAGACCAAGGCCACCAGGACGGAGGTCACCGCGAATCCCACAGGAGCATCACCACCAAAGTCTTTGGCAGGCGAAGACCACCTTTTGTCAGGATAACTTGTACTAGTTGTCCCCCTTCAAACTTGGCCGTTTTTGGATCCCTTCCTAACTAACATTTGGGAAGAGGACCGGGGCCTCTATAAATAGGACTAGCCACCACCGTAGCAAGGGGAGGATGGATCATTCGGACCACCCTCACACACACCAGCTCATCGAGCTCAAGAACACCTCTCCTTAGGAGGCAGTTCATCCATTGTACTAGTTCATCCCTAGCCCTCGAGGCAATCCACCACACCACACTGCAGTAGGTTATTACACCACAACGGTGGCCCAAACCAGTATAATCCCGCATGTCTCTTGTTCCTTGGGTTCGTCAAGTTAGGCCTTGTGATCGTTGTGCGAGCGAGCTAGAGAGAGAGATAGTTCTTTGTGCGCACCCTAGTGTTCGAACCTCAAGGGTTTGCCGGAACCCAGAATCCTACACCGGCGTAGAGCGCTAAGCTACCATGAGAATGAAAAGGGGGGAGTAATGCCAGAGCGAGACACACAACCGCAATCTCATGCTAAGGACAGTAAACATTGGAGAAAAAGCATTCTAGGTTTTTTACATACCCCCACGGGGTTCGTTTTGATTCCTCGCAGGGAACAAAAGGAGAACAACTTCAAGAAGCCTCGACCACGGGCACCGCCGCTGACGCCATCATCAATAGTGGGCCATGTGAGGCTAGCGCCAACCCCATCCAGATCAGCATCGACGCCAGGCGGAGGTCGCTGCCGCGCTTCAAGCACGACGAGAGCTCGAGGGCATGTAGTTGTTGTCTCTCGGCTCCGGAGACTCACTAGGCTCGGGAGAGTCGCTGGACTCCCAGGAGTCGTCGCTGCTGCCGGAGGAGCTGTCGGCAGAGCCAGCGGCAGGCCCTGCGCCCGTCTCCTCACCACGCTGACAGTCTGCTCCGAGGCAGCACTCTTAGCGGCGGCCTTCCTCATCGAAGACCTTGAAGAACAGCATGGAAGTGCTGTCATACTCGAAATGGATGGCGAGGTCCCCCTTTGTGCGACAAGTGCAGGCGACCTAACCCCGTCCTCGGGTCATGAAGATCTTGAGGGATACGACATCGACCTCCGCCCCATGGCCAGACTACAGCACCTGGCGTGCTGCAGCCACAGCTCAAGCGCCCCCCTCGGCGGCATCTCTTTGGTGAAGAACTACGGGAATCGGATCCACGTGCACGATGGCATCGCCGCCCACATCATGAACTCCCGCGAAGAGCCTTCGGCGTGGGTTCGCGGGCCGGTCGGCCATGCAGCCCCAGTCTGATCCCCGCGGCCGCGACTCGCATGGCATGGAGCACTGCCGCCTTTTCCCGAGCCTTGCGCCCGGGCGTACAGAGGGAGTGGGAAGCCAGGTGGTGGCCGCTTGTACCAGGGCTGCGCCACTTCCTGCCTCTCCCTGATGTCGTGGGGACGCCTGGACCTCTTCTTCGGCGGGAGCAGTTTAGGCTCCCCGAGGGGGATCTTTCCCTTTTCCGCTGCGGAAAACCTCCTAATCGGCGCCATGCACTAGTAGAAAACAGGGCTTTGGTCCAGGCCGGGTCAGCCCATTAGTCCCGGTTCAGTCCAGAACCGGGTCCAATGTGGGCATTGGTCCCGGTTCGTGAGCCCAAGGGGCCGGCCAGGCCACGTGGGCCATTGGTCCCGATTCATCTGGACCTTTTGGTCCCGGTTGGTGGGATCAACCGAGACCAATGGGCCTCGCTCCTGGCCCACCACCATTGGTCCCGGTTGGTGGCTTGAACCGGGACCAAAGGCTCCCCTTTAGTCCCGGCTCATGTCACCAACCGGGACCAATGAGGTTCCTATATATACCCCTCGCTCGCGAGCAGAGCACCCCAGTGCTCTGTTTTTCTCTGGCCGAGGGGGAGAGGGCTTGGTGGTGCTCTAGCTCACCTCCTATGCACACAAGGTGTTCGATGGAATGCTCGAGCCACACTACTTAAGCTTTCTCCTCTCCAAGCTCGACCTCCAAGCTCCATTTTCCATAATATTTGTCTAGATTTAGCGGTCCGTCACGCCCCGTCCCCGTCTTCACCGTCGTCGATCACCCGCGTCGAGCTCATCGCCTGCACCACCGTGGTGAGCCTCTTGTTCTTATCTTCTTTCTGAAAGGAAAAATATTCTTACTTGTATGTTTACATAGATACTTGTATTATTTTCTTACTTTTATTATTGCATCTTATATAGTGCGATGGTTTTGGTATCCGCCCCCTGAAAGAAAACAATTTGTTGAAGGAAAAAATAAAAAAATTGAGGAGGAGAAGATGATATTGGAGTTGCATGTTGCGGATGTCGTCGATGATCACAAGATCAAGATGGATGCAATGCGCTTGAAGATTAGAAAGATTAGAAAATATGCCATTCATACCGAGGCTTGGTATCATTATGCCGTTGGATCAATTGTTACCTTGGTTGCGATTATGATAGCATTTGTTTTCGCATTGAAATGTTTTACATAGTTTCAATGTATGGTTTAATTAATAGATGCTCTAGAGAGCTATATGTTGTTAGATGAGAACTATGTATGCACTTTGGTTTTAATGTGATGATGAACTTCTATTAATTTGGACACTTAATTATATATAATGCACGCAGATGAACCGACAATGGATGTACGGTGACAGACACACCCGCGAGTACATTAAGGGCGTGCATGAGTTTCTCGATGCGGCTGAGGCAAACAAGCAGAATGGTTTTATGTGTTGTCCATGCACTGAATGTGGGAATACAAGGTCTTACTCTAACCGGAAAATCCTTCACTCCCACCTGCTTTACAAGGATTTCATGCCAAACTATAATGTTTGGACGAGGCACGGAGAAATAGGGGTTATGATGGAAGACGGCGAAGAAGAAGAGTACGATGACAACTATGTGCTCCCTAAATACGGTTATGCTGCAACGGGGGGAGCTGGTGAAGATCAAGAGGAACCAGACGATGTGCCCAATGATGCTGCAATGGGTGAAGCTTCTGAAGATCAAGAGGAACCAGACGATGTGCCCGATGATGATGATCTCCGTCGGGTCATTGTCGATGCAAGGACACAATGCGAAATTCAAAAGGAGAAGCCGAAGTTCGATCGCATGTTAGAGGATCACAAAAAAGGGTTATACCCCAATTGCGAAGATGGCAACACAAAGCTCGGTACCGTACTGGAATTGCTGCAGTGGAAGGCAGAGAATGCTGTGGCTGACAAAGGATTTGAGAAGCTACTGAAAATATTGAAGAAGAAGCTTCCAAAGGATAACGAATTGCCCGACATTACATACGCAGCAAAGAAGGTCATATTCCCTCTAGGATTGGAGGTGGAGAACATACATGCATGCCCTAATGACTGCATCCTCTACCGCGGTGCATACAAGGATCTGAACGCATGCCCAGTATGTGGTGCATTGCGGTATAAGATCAAACGAGATGACCCTGGTGATGTTGATGGAAGCCCCTCAGGAAGAGGGTTCCTACGAAGGTGATGTGGTATGCTCCTATAATACCACTGTTGAAACATCTGTTCAGAAACGAAGAGCATGCCAAGTTGATGCGATGGCACAGTGAGAACCGAAAGAAAGATGGGAAGTTGAGAGCACCCGCTGACGGGCCGCAGTGGAGAAAAATCAAGAGAAAGTACTGGGATGAGTTTGCAAAGGACCCACGGAATGTATGGTTTGCTTTAAGCGCGGATGAAATTAATCCTTTCAGGGAGCATAGCAGCAATCACAGCACCTGGCCCGTGACTCTATGTATGTATAACCTTCCTCCTTGGATGTGCATGAAGCGGAAGTTCATTATGATGTCAGTTCTCATCCAAGGCCCTAAGCAACCCGACAACGAAATTGATGTGTACCTAAGGCCATTAGTTGAAGAACTTTTACAGCTGTGGAATGGAAACGGTGTATGTACGTGGAATGAGCACAGACAGGAGGAATTTAACCTTAAGGCGTTGCTGTTCGTGACCATCAACGATTGGCCCGCTCTCAGTAACCTTTCAGGACAGACAAACAAAGGATACCACGCATGCACGCACTGTTTAGATGACACTGAAAGTATATACCTGGACAAATGCAGGAAGAATGTGTACCTGGGCCATCGTCGATTTCTTCCGACCAACCATCAATGTCGAAAGAAAGGCAAGCATTTCAAAGGCGAGGCAGATCACCGGAAGAAGCCCGCCATGTGCATCGGTGATCACGTGCTTGCTATGGTCAATGATTTACACTACGTAATCTTTGGAAAGGGTCCCGGTGGACTAGCTGTTCTGAATGACACTGAGGGACACGCACCCATGTGGAAGAAGAAATCTATATTTTGGGACCTACCCTACTGGAAAGACCTAGAGGTCCGCTCCTCAATCGATGTGATGCACGTGACGAAGAACCGTTGCGTGAACCTGCTAGGCTTCTTGGGCGTGTATGGGAAGACAAAAGATACACCTGAGGCACGGGAGGACCTGCAACTTTTGCACGAAAAAGACGGCATGCCTCCGAAGCAGTATAAAGGTCCTGCCAGCTACGCTCTTATGAAAGAAGAGAAAGAAATCTTCTTTGGATGCCTGCTCAGTACGAAGGTCACGACTGGCTTCTCGTCGAATATAAAGGAAATAATAAATATTCCAGAGAAAAAGTTTCAGAACCTAAAGTCTCATGACTTCCACGTGATTATGACGCAACTGCTTCCGGTTGCATTGAGGGGGCTTCTACCGAAAAACGTCTGATTAGCCATTGTGAAGCTATGTGCATTCCTCAATGCAATCTCTCAGAAGGTGATCGGTCCAGAAATCGTACCAAGGCTAAGGAGTGATGTGGCGCAATGTCTTGTCAGTTCCGAGCTGGTGTTCCCACCATCCTTCTTCAATATCATGACGCACGTCCTAGTTCATCTAGTCGACAAGATTGTCATCCTGGGGCCCGTATTTCTACACAATATGTTCCCCTTTGAGAGGTTCATGGGAGTCCTAACGAAATATGTCCGTAACCGCGCTAGGCCAGAAGGAAGCATCTCCATGGGCCATCAAACAGAGGATGTTATCGGGTTTTGTGTTGACTTCATTCCTGGCCTTAAGAAGATAGGTCTCCCTAAATCGCGGTATGAGGGGAGACTGACTAGAAAAGGCACTCTTGGAAGAGACTCAATAATATGCAGGGACGGATATTCTTGGTCTCAAGCAAACTACATAGTTCTATAGAACTCTACCTTGGTGACCCCGTATGTCGATGAACACAAGAATAGTCTGCGCTCCAAACACCCAGAGCAGTGCAACGACTGGATTACATGTGAACACATCAGGACTTTCAGCAGTTGGTTGGAAACACGTCTCAGAGGTGACAACACTATTTGTGATGATTTGTACTTGTTGTCCAGGGGACCATCTTCGACTGTATTGACTTACAAAGGATACGAGATAAATGGGAATACATTTTACACGATCGCCCAAGATCAAAAGAGCACCAACCAAAACAACGGTGTGCGCTTTGATGCAGCAACCGAGAGCGGAAAGGACACATATTATGGTTACATAATGGACATATGGGAACTTGACTACATACCTGATTTTAAGGTCCCTTTGTTTAAGTGCAAATGGGTCAATCTGTTAGGCGGCGGGGTACAGGTAGACCCACAGTACGGAATGACAACAGTGGATCTGAAAAATCTTGGGTACACTGACGAACCGTTCGTCCTAGCCAATGATGTGGCACAGGTTATCTATGTGAAGGACATGTCTACCAAACTGAGAAAAAGAAAAGATAAGGAAGCGAATACATCATACAATGAGCCAAAGTGCCACATAGTTCTTTCAGGAAAAAGGGACATCCTGGGAGTGGACGGCAAGACAGACATGTCTGAAGATTATGAAAAGTTTCATGAAATTCCTCCCTTCAATGTCAAGGCTGACCCAAGCATCCTGATAAACAATGAAGATTATCCATGGTTACGGCGCAATAAGCAAATGACACAAGCGAAGAAAAAGTGAAGACTTTCTCCCGCAACTATTATGATGATACCATGCCAACTTTGTAACACACGAACATGCTACCATTGTCTGTTTTGTACATGCATATGCTATGTGGGTGAAATTATGATACCATGCCAACTTTCAACTTTTTCAGAGTTCATTTGAAATGCTTTCATGTCTTATGGTTCGGCCCTCGTAATACCATGACCATTAGTCCCTCACCCATGCCAACTTTCAACTTTCTAAAACTAATGGCACTAACAAAAAGTTTATAATTTTGCTCCTCGCCCCTGGCCCATGACCATTAGTCCCGGTTTGTGCCACAAACCGGGACTAAAGGGTTGGTCCTCGTTGCAGGCAGAGTTTAGTCCCACCTCGCCAACCGAAGGGGGCTCACACCGGTTTATAAGCCCTTCCCTCTCTGCCTTGTTGAGCACCTCTCGAAGTGAAAATAGATGCCCTAATAGAGAAAAGTTTAACATAAATTCATAGTGAATTTCTCTGAAACTCATAGAAATTTACTAGGAATTTAGGTTGAATTTTCTCTATAAGCGCATCTATTCTCATTTTCTTAGTAAGTTAATCACAAACTTGTGATTCAAACAATTTTCAAAGAATTCAAATTTTAACTATTCAACTTTGAAAACTAAGGGCACTAACAAAAAGTTTATAATTTTTCTAAAACTAATGGCACTAACAGAAAGTTTATAATTTTGCTAACCTAAAAGCAAACAGAATTAAAAATTAAAGCAAAAAACAAAAGAAAATAAATAATGCAAAAAACAAATCAAAAAAACAGGAAAAAACTATTTTTATAGTAAAGTTAATCACAAAATAAAATAAATAAAGCAACAAAGAAAACAAAAAAACTAAAAAAGTGTTTTCAAATTTGAAAACTAATGGCACTAACAGAAAGTTTATAATTTTTC
>NC_041386.1:241179146-241179735 GCF_002162155.2 Triticum dicoccoides | reverse complement strand
ACTAAAAAAGTGTTTTCAAATTTGAAAACTAATGGCACTAACAGAAAGTTTATAATTTTGCTAACCTAAAAGCAAACAGAATTAAAAATTAAAGCAAAAAACAAAAGAAAATAAATAATGCAAAAAACAAATAAAAAAATAGGAAAAAACTATTTTTATAGTAAAGTTAATCACAAAATAAAATAAATAAAGCAATAAAGAAAACAAAAAAACTAAAAAAGTGTTTTCAAATTTGAAAACTAATGGCATTAACAAAAAGTTTATAATTTTTCTAAAACTAAAAGCATAAAGAATTAAAAAATAAAGCATAAAACAAAAGAAAATAAATAAAGCAACAAAAAAACAAAAAAATGCCACCTACTGGGCCCCCACGATTCAGGCTCGCAGGAGGCCAAGTAGGCCCACAGGCATAGTAGTGACAATTAGGCCCGTAAGCCTGCAATGGAGAGGAGCTCGAGAGGGGTGCGGCAGTGGGGCTTATAAACCACTGCGCACCCCTCTCAACTAGCGAGGTGGGACTAAACTTTCGACGCAACAGCCGCACAAGGCCTTTGGTCCCGGTTGGTGGCACCAACCAGGACTAAAGGGG
>NC_041386.1:241084105-241178032 GCF_002162155.2 Triticum dicoccoides | reverse complement strand
CGAGGAAGAAGGGGAAGAAGAGGGAGAAGAAGAGGAGAGGAAGAAGAGGAAGTCTTCTCCTCTATTCTTTCTTCTCTTCTTTTTTCTTCTTCTTCCCATATGTATTAGTTTTTTTATTTAGGTTGTTAATTAGTAGATATTAATTTTGTTCATATATGTATGGATGCATGTGATATTTATGTATGTATGCATGTATTGGGTATGTCGTTGTCGATATACCCCCTACCCGATAACTTTGACATGAGGGGGTCGAGAGGGGGTCTAGGGTCATCGAGGGTTCGAGGGGTCGAGGGGTCTAGGGTCATCGAGGGTTCGAGGGGTCGAGGATCGCTGAGGGGTCGAGAGAGGTTTCTTAGTGTCAAAGTATTGAAGAAATCCATGGCTTCATCATTAGCCGGAAGTAACCATGGCATGACGAAGTCCTCCAAAGTTATTTTGGAATGGTGTCCCGGATAGGATAATTTGCCTTTTTGTATGAATTTCAGCAAAGGCCTTCCAAATAACGATATTTGGAAGGTTCTTGCTGAACTTTGTACCAAAAAGCGAATTATCCTATCTAGGACTCCGTTCCAAAATAACTTTGGAGAGCTTCGTACCATCATGCACCTGTTACTTTCGCCTAATGATGAAGACATGGTTTTGTTGAATCCTTTGATACTATGCAACCTCCCGACCCCTCGGCGATCCTCTCGAACATGAGAGGAAGAAGAGGATAAAAAAAGAAGAGGACAAAGAAAAAAAAGAGGATAAGAAAGAATAGAGGAGTCAAAAAGAGGAGAAGAAAGAATAGAGGAGTTCTTATCCTCTATTCTTTCTTCTCCTCTTTTTTTTTTCTTCTTCCTCTTTTTTTATCGGGAACGAGGGTCGTCGAGGGACATAGATGTAGTGTTGTCGTTGTCGATATACCCCCTCCCGATAGCTTCAACACGTGGGGGGGGGTCGATATTACCCCCTCCTTGAAGCGTTCTCGAGGCCACCCCAAACCCTTGAAGCATTGTCGAGGCCACCCCAAACCCTAGAGAAGCAACGTCGAGGCCACTAATTAATATATATGATTCCTTACTATGATTAGGTAGCTAGTTGTACGTTTGCCACTAATATATCCATCTGTCATGTTTGAATAATAATTTCCATGTTGAAAATATTTGTAGAAACTATGGACACCGTCCGAGACGAAGCAAAAGAAGTGTTGTTGAGGGACATAATCGCAGAAGGAAGTGATGCCATCTCGTTGTTTCTCAATGACACCGATGGTCTGGAAGGTGAGGGTGAAGAAGCTGGCTACGGTGACCTAATGCCGGTGCAAGAAGAAGAACATGAGGACGGCTCCGGTGACCCAATGCCGGTGCAAGAAGGAGACCGTGATGACGGCTCCGGTGACCGAACCGAGTCCGGCCAGGTATATATATTAGTTAAGCCTGTGATGACTAGCTAATTGATGCATTCATTGTTTTGGTATGTACACATATTAATTAAGTGTTTGTTCTTTTTTTCTAGCCCTCCGGATCGAGCACAACTTCGGTAAAGAGACGAGGCCCGAAGAAAAAGTTGAGCTCGGATGAAAGGTTTGAGATCATAGCAATCGCGCCCGACGGCCAACCGATTGAACCCATCCGAACAAAGAACGCATTTGTTGCTCAGTGCGGGGTTCTGGTTAGGGACAAGATCCCGATCAGCATCCAGCAATGGTTTAAGCCGGCTACAGAAGACCCTGAGGTGTCTTATGTTAATGATATGCAGAAAAATGATCTTTGGACTGAGCTGAAGTCAAATTTTACCCTACCGCCAGAGGATAATCCAGAGAAGGCAGTTAAAGAGCAATTAATCAAGTCTTTTGCTCTTAAGAGGATGGTAGAACTATTCAGGAGGTGGAAGAAAGAGATGAATAAGTTTGTCGAAAATAATGAGACACCAGAATTCAAGGGCAGATATGAGAAGATCAGAGATCACTGGCCCGCATTTGTGGCCCACAAGACATCGGAAAAGAGTAAGAGGATGTCGGCGACAAACAAGCAAAATGCTGCGAAGAAGAAGCATCACCATCGCACGGGGTCAGGTGGCTACCTCATAGCCCGGCCTAAGTGGGCCAAGACTGAGAATGATCTGGTTGATAAAGGGATCGAACCAGAGACAATTAACTGGCCAGACCGTTGCCGGACTTGGTTCTTCGGGGCTGGCGGAACCTTGGACCCTGTAACAGGGAAGTGCATTTGGATGAACGATCAAATGGACATACCAGTCAGGAAGCTTAAGCAGTATATCGAAGCAGCGCAGCAAGGGACGTTCTTTCCAGACAGAGAGAACGACGAGCTCACAATGGCCCTCGGGAATCCTGAGCACCCTGGACGGACACGAGGCACGCCAGGCTCCATTCCGTGGAAGGTTGGGTTTCCAGACGCAGGCGATTACAAATCCCATGAGAGGAGGAAAAAAGTGCAGCAGACCCAAATGCAGGCGCTGCAAGCAAGGGTACAAGAGATAGAGGAACGAGAAGCAAATCGTAGCAAACGTACTGCCAAACTTCCCCCGAAGCTACCCCGCCATCTCAGCGGAGAAGCAGCGTGGCTTCCACCGAGCTGCTTCAGCCAGAGCATGCCTTGACAGCTCCTACCAGCTATCCCGTGGATGCTATCACGGAGTCTCAAAATTGCCACCTTATGACACAATGGATGAATTTGAAGGTCAAAGCGGCTGTTGGCTCTGTTTATCCTACTGAACCCGGCGCAACTTTTCACTGCCGGCCGATTCCAGAAGGATATGCTAGGGTGATGGTGGATGAAATAACAGAGGGATTTGAGGACCTCCAGCTTGACCACCCTACCGGTGAAGGGGAGACTAGGCTGGGGTCTGCTCTGAAGACTCCATGCCTATGGCGGAAGGAGCTCATCAACCTTCCGAACTGGACACCTCTGCCTCCTCCTCCTCCTCCGGCAAGTCAGGGCACTCCGCCTCCTCCACCGCCTCCTCCGGCGAGTCAGGGCACTCCGCCTCCTCCACTGCCTCCTCCTCCAGCGAGTGACGATCAGGGCACTCGACCGGCTCCTTCTCCAGTGCGTGGCGGCACTCCGCTTCGTTCTCCGCCTACGCCGACGCCGCCCAAGCAGCCAGCCTCCTCCTTCTCCACCTCGTCAGCAAGGGCGGAAGAGACCTGCTGCCGCTCCGGCTGCTCCGGCACGTCGTAGTCCTTCTCCTCCGCCTCGTAAGCAAGTAAAGAAGACAACCGCGCTGTCTGCTCGGCCGGCGTCTAGCAGTACAGCCAGAGGCGGGAGGACATACAGATTCGGTCCTTCTTTGAAGACTCCAGAGAAGTTACCATACGAGAGGACCCCGGAGGAGAATGCCGAGATCGCACGAACCGAAGTGGATGACTGGTTTCAAGGGTTGAAAGCAAAGAGACATCCACTTCCGGAGGAGAAGGTAGATCCGGTGAAGCGAAGCGCACTCTGGCTGCCCTGACAAAACCACCCAAGTCTCCACCGAAAGGAAACTATGAGCGCATTATTGGAAAGGAATTTGCCGAAGCGGAGCGGTCGGGAAGTACTATCAGTGATCAAAGGCTGAAAGAACGACGAGCTGGGAAACAAATTGCCTAGCTCGGCGAACAAGCGAGGCAATCGTTCCCCCCGCTCAAGGTGCCTAGCCACAACGTCGCTAATGATCCGAGGATGGTGCCCGGTTATAGCAATCTTGCAGATTACCTACACGATGATGTACATTATGAACCCATGGAGGTGCAGATACAAAGATACGAGTACGGGAAGCCTCTCATCAAAGATGAAAGATCTCTATCAACGATGATGCGAAGATTGCATGATTGGTACTTGAAAATCTGCAGAGACTCTAGGGGGAGGAGTACTTTGTATGTGAAAGTTAAAAAGGAGCATGACCTCGTTGGAATTGAACTGTTGCCTGTTCCATTTGAGGAGTTCTATCAATTTTTCAATCAATTGGCCCTCGATAAAACAAGGTCGCCTGCTACTGTCTGTAAGTAGTACTACTTCTATCATTAAGTCTCTCTATATAGCTCAGCTCTTTCATTGCATGTATTTATAATGATCCTCACTATATTATGCAGATTGAAGATCGCTGAATTGAAGAAAAGACAAGTCGGTGATATTGGGTTCATTAACACATATCTCATAGATGCAACTCAGGTTAAATTTCATGCCGCAGCTACCGAGGCCAACTTGCTACAATCGTTGGTAATAAATGAAAACAAAGATATAATACTCTTTCCTTACAACTTCAAGTGAGTGTTATTGTCTTGTGCATATTCGGTTTCCCTTATATATTAGTCAAGGTTATAGTAATGTAATTGATGAGTTATGCATGCGTGTGCAGTTTCCACTATATTCTCCTAGAGATTAAGCTTGAGCAGGGACTAGTAACCGTCTTAGACTCAAGACGAAAAGATCCCCAGGACTATGCAGACATGACTCAAATACTCGAGAAGTAAGTTAAATCGATCATTATCCACCATATCAGCAACTTTGTTCATTTCCTGATATATCAAGTAATTGTTTTCTTTGTCCGGCAGGGTTTGGAGAAAATTCACCAGAAAAGCTCCGGGACTGCTGAAGGAGCTGCAACTTAGACACCCGAAAGTAAGTACTATAGTAGCATGTTCCACGCATCTACTAGTCATTCAAGCGCTAGTTTCATCAATACCATTTGGCATTCTTTCTTATCATCAGTTTGATTGACCTCTATTTCTTGTAAAGTGGTTGTGGCAGGAACAAGGGAACGATTTCTGTGGATACTACGTTTGCGAGTCCATCCGCCACACGACCTGTGAGCGGGGCTACACTGACGAACAATATGAAGTAAGTAAATAACAACATTCACAATTTTATTTTATTACCATCATTTGTGTTGAGTTTCATTCATTCATATATATATATATATATATATATATATATATATATATATATATGTATTGACCCCCTTCTTTAAATTAGATGTTTCGGAAGCGGGATAAACTCCTAGCACCAGCTCGCATGCGAGCAATTCAAGAGGAATTGGCGGCATTCTTTCTTGACCACGTGATCCCTGAAGATGGAGAATTCTATGTCGACCCTGAGTCCGTATGATTATATTTGTAAGAGATAATTATTGTATATATGTAGCCGGTAGTGTCGGATAGATATACGAGAACTTGTTGTTCGACCAATCTCTCGGAGAAGGAGAGGTGGTCGATATCACTTCTCTATGTATGCATATATGTTCATGACGATCTTCTGTTTCATTCGTTTGCTTACTAGCTAACTAGCGTGTCTAGTCCTCTCTATACGTATGTATAGTACGTAGCGTCGACCAAGCACGGACATAAGAGAGGACACTTCTCTCTATTAATTATAGCTAGCTAACACAATATATGAAACACCTAAATTAACCCCCCAAAACCCCCAACCCCCCCCCCTTTCAAAATAAAATAAAAACCCCAGCCACAGAAATGCTGACGCGTGGATGCCTATTGGTCCCGGTTGGTGCCACAAACCGGGACCAAAGGGTCTCCTGCCTGGGCTCCGCGCACAGGAGGCCCATCTGTCCCGGTTCTGGATTGAACCGGGACTAAAGGGACAGGGCATTAGTACCAACCCTTTAGTCCCGGTTCCAGAACCGGGACAAAAGGCCCTTATGAACCGGGACAACATGCCCTTTTTCTACCAGTGATGGGTGCTACGACAAGCCAGCAAGAAGGAGGGGCCAGGAAGAAGAAGAGAAAGCAGACTGCGAGAAGACAAACATGAGCAAGGGGGCTTCGCCCCTCCCCTCATTTATAGCCAAGAGGAGGCCAACCGTCGGCCTCTACGATCACACGTAATGATGGTTTTACTCTACATGCAGCAGAGTCTCATCAAGTCGAACGGTTGCCGAGGCAGCGTGAGGAAGAGGAGGCGCCCACGTCCCATCAATCGCCACCCGTCGACCAAGGCCGCAGGCTCTTGGGGCCCATGGCGCTCCGCCCTTATCCTTTGGCTTCGCCTCAAAGCCAAGTTCGAGCGCACCTTGGGCCCGGGGGCTACTGTCGGCGTTCTAGGAACAGGGGTACCCAAACTTGTCTGCCTGCGGCGCACGGAGTGGCTCCATCGATGGCCCGGTACGACCCAGTTTTAGCAACAACAATCCAAGACCCTCGCGAGGGGCCAAGCCTCGCGAGGCGGGCGACACCAAGACCTCCCTAGGGGGCGGCCTCACTAGGCTGGCTCCCGAGGAGTGGAGATATCAAGGCAAGGTGCACCTCACGAGGTTCACGTGACGTGAGCCATGACGACCAAGGCCAGGCGGGCACCAATGGGCGCAGTGTACCAATTTCCTCTTTGGTGCCAATGAGGAAAGCGCAGGCGCGGAGTCCCGAGGAATCAAGCAAAGGATTCCATATCGGTGCAACGAGACCAAGACCGCCAGGACGACAGGACGGAGGTCATCGCGGAGCCCAGTACAGCATCACCACCAGAGCCTTTGCAGACGAAGACTACTTTTGTCAGGATAACTTGTACTAGTTGCCCCCCTTTGAATTTGGCCGTTGTGGGATCCCTTCCCACCTACATTTGGGAAGAGGACCAAGGCCACCATAAATCAGACCTAGCCACCACCA
Source organism: Triticum dicoccoides (assembly GCF_002162155.2). Taxonomy (NCBI): domain Eukaryota; kingdom Viridiplantae; phylum Streptophyta; class Magnoliopsida; order Poales; family Poaceae; genus Triticum; species Triticum dicoccoides. The sequence goes on along the minus strand of NC_041386.1, from coordinate 241,171,434 downwards.
TGGAGGGGAATCGGGATCATTCAGATCATCCTCTCACCCACCAGCTCATCGAGCTCAAGAACACCTCACCTCCTAAGGTGTTTCATCCACTGTACTAGTTCATCCTCAGCCCCTCGAGGCAATCTACCACAAAGCTGGAGTAGGGTATTACATCGCAAGGTGGCCCGAACCAGGATAAACTATTGTGTCCCTTGTCCCTCGTGTTCTTCGAGCTAGGTTGTGGAATCTTTGGGCCGGCAGGTAGGAAAGAGGGAGTTTTTCGTACGCACCCCAGTGTTCGAACCTCACAAGGGTATGCGGAGCCCCGAATCCAATAGTCAATCCCTGCACGATTATTTGCAAAGTGAGATCTAGTAGAGATGGATAAACAGTAAATTAATATTTTTGGTATTTTTGGTTTATGGAACGGAAAGTAAAAGATTGCGAAGAAAATAAATAGGAGACTAAAATTGTAGATTAGAAACTTATATGATGGAAAATAGAACCGGGGGGCATAGGTTTCACTAGAGGCTTCTCTCAAGATAGAAAATATTACGGTGGGTGAACAAATTACTGCCGAGCAATTGATAGAAAAGCGCAGAATTATGATGATATCTAATGCAATGATCATGAATATAGGCATCACATCCGTATCAAGTAGACCGACTCCTGCCTGCATCTACTACTATTACTCCACACATCGATCAACTCCTGCCTCCATCTAGAGTATTAAGTTTATAGAACAGAGTAACACATTAAGTAAGATGACATGATGTAGCGGGATAAACTCAAGCAATATGATGAAAACCCCATCTTTTTATCCTCGATGGCAACAATACAATACGTGTCAGTTCCCCTTCTATCACTGGGATCGAGCACCGCAAGATTGAACCCAAAGCTAAGCACTTCTCCCATTGCAAGAAAAACCAATCTAGTTAGCCAAACCAAATCGATAGTTCGTAGAGACTTGCAAAGATATCAAATCAGAGGAGATTCAAATAATATTCATAGATAATCTGATGATAAATCCACAATTCATCGGATCTCAGCAAATACACCGCAAAAGAGTATTACATCAGGTAGAACTCCAAGAACATCAAGAGAGAAGAAGCCATCTAGCTACTAGCTATGGACCCGTAGGTCTGAGGTAAACTACTCACGCTTCGTCAGATAGGCAATGGTGTTGATATAGAAGCCCTCCGTGATCGAATCCCCCTCCAACAGGACGCCGGAAAAGGCCCCTAGATGGGATCTCATGGGTACAGAAGGTTGCGGTGGTGGAAAAGTGTTTTTGTGGCTCTCCTGGTTGGTTTGGGAATATTTGAGAATATATAAGCGCAAGAAATAGTTCGATGGACTCACGAGGGGCCCACAAGTGTTGGGGGCGTGCCCTACCCGCCTTGGTGCACCCTCCGTCCTTGTGGGTGCCTTGTTGCTTCCTTGACATGTACTCCAAGTCCTCTGGATGTCTTATGGTCCAAGAAAAATCATCACGAAAGTTTCATTCACTACAAAAAAGGCACTTATGTGATGATAGGTGTTTGTCACAGTAGGTCACGTTTTCTGTCATGCATGTACATCCATGAAAAATTTATGACAGAATCAAGATAGTCATACCTGTGATGTTGTAGAAGTGTTCCATGACATTACCAAAATTATCATCACGGAAGTGTCCACTTCCATGACGATAAATCACGCGTCATAGAAGTGCTTTCATCAAGGGTGACCGGCACGTGGCATCCACCATAACGGGACACCATTAAGCTATCGGTTCCAGTTTTGGATCCGATAACCCATTAACATCCGGACCAATGGGAATTTTCCACGTGCAAAATTCTAATTGGCCGTAGGAAACACATGTCGGCTCAATGTTCGGACAGATGTCATCCACTCATTGGACAGGAGGGCCCTATGATACGTCGACACGTGGCATGACCCGAACAGAGGCCCATTCTGGTGAAAAGGCCGGCCCGTTTGACTTGGTCAAAAGGTAACAGGCCGGCCCATGAAAAGCATGTTAATGGCCTGTTCGTATATAGCCCATTTACGGCCCGCTTACTACCGACCCATTACGGCCTATCGGAATTAAGCCAGTAGCTTCATATGGGCCGTCCAATATGAGTCCAGCGCATTGTAACTTCCGGCCCATGTATGGCCCATGATGTCTTTCGGCCCATATGAGGCCCTTTATAACTCTCGGCCGATCAAAGGCCCAAGATGAAACTGGCCCATAATGAATAGTGTATCGCTTTATACCCATTAACGACCCATTATTCCGTCGGCCATTTCCAGCCCGTGTTAACTTTTGGCCTTCTAAGGGCCCATTTATTCTTGGGCTCATTTCTAGAATTCGGTTAGATACGGTCCATTATTGGCATGTTCCGTTTGTGGGCCAAATACAACCCGTGGTTACATTGGGCCCATTTGTGGAAGTTAACCCGTTGGGCTGTTTTCATAGCGTTATCAAATACGGCCTATTAACGACCCGTTATGGTCCACGAATTGTACGACCCATGTTTGGCGAAATGATTATACGCCTCGTAGAAGGCCCATGGATCCTACGGCCCGTAGAAGGCCCATGGATCATACGGGCCGTAGAAAGTCCATGGATCCTACAGCCCGTAAAAGGCCCATGGATCCTACGGCCCATAGAAGGCCCATGGATTCTACGACCAGTAGGAGGCCCATGGTTACAATAGTCCGTGTGTTTCCAGGATTATTCTAGCCTAGTTACCAAAACTAGGTTATTGTGGCCACTAAAAAAACGCAGAAAAAGAACTGTAGTGACTACAAGCAAACAACTAAACAAGACAATAAGGAAATAAATAAGCAAGCAACTAATGCTAGCCTATTACAGCTATTACACATATTACATCCACCGGGCATCAAAGTTCGCCACCAGTGCAAATATAGGGAACAAAGCAACATATTAAATACATTGGCCGTCAAAATTGGCCACCGGTATAAATAAACGCAGCAGCAAAACAAGTCCATAACTAAAACAACTTCAGAAGAGCTCAAGAAATGTTATTCTAGGTATCCACCATGCTCGCAATAAGCTTAGCAAGCTTATTAGCTTTGTCTGTTTGGCGCTAAAATCCTCCAACGCTTGTTGTTGCACCAGAAAGTATGCATCTGAATGCTCCAGGGACTTCCACAGTTCTTTTGCTTCTTGTCACAGCACAGCTGATCGATGTATTTCATCTTGTAGTTGAGACTCAAGAAACCGAACTGATTCAGACAGTGAGTTTGAATAGCTTGTGCAAGCGGTAGTGGCCAGTAACTCGAACAGTAAACCAAGACATGACTTTGGGGTTGCCTCACTATATTCAAGATAGTTTTCCTTAGCTATTTTATCAGCTTTGTTGGAGACCAACAAGGATGTTTCACGATCCTGAACCTTATCTGCATTACTTCCTTTATCATTGCTTAATAAGGCACTCTTCCCCAATATTCTGTCAGCATTCTAAAAGAAGAAACAAGTAGACACATAACAGGTTTATCATGTACTAGTATATGAAACTCATTTCGGTGAACCAGTTCATTAGTAAGGTGGACAAGATTAAACTACCAAGTCTTCTATTGTCAAGTAGTACATTATAAAAGAATCAAACAAACATATATCTATGTCCTATGGTCACTGCATTGTATTGCCAAATCAAAATAGAGACATGGTTCAAATCATATCAGTTCGAGAGAAAACATCACTGAAAGAATACAAAGCGTGGGAACTAAACGGCACAACAAGATTTCAGATGGTTACCACGGGTCTACATGTACAACAACACTATTGGCCCTGTTATGATGCTAGTAATGTGCATGATATGAGACGTCAACTGTATACACAATTAAAATTGAAATCAGCAAAGCAATTTACAAGAGCAAACCTGTTAAAGAAACATGCGTAAACATACATGTTGTGCCATTGGAATTTCCATTGGATAGTTCAATTTAAAAATAAGTTTGTATGAGTAAATACAGTGATACAAGAGCAAAGCAGTATGCACGATAGCAATGGAATCTTAAATGAGAATAGTTGTTCTTCAGGTTTAAGCACTTGTTCTACATGAACAGAGTACAATAAGACGCAAGCATATCGAACTTAAAATAAAATGAGCTCATAGACCTTACCACATTCTTGGTTCGGGACCAGTAAAGAACAAGGCGTTCCCAGTCATCGTCCAGTAAATGTGTCTCAGGAGAACGTAAGGGAATTTGATGAGTTTCTTTTCCAGTGAAGTACGTTTTCTTCAGGTAATTCCGATACTGTCACCAAGCAATTTGAAGATAGCAGAGGTACTAGCACAGGTTACCTCATCCTGAGTTTCCAAATCGGTCCTTCTCTATAGAGAAAAATGGGAAAATTTGCTGTATTATAACCATCATGGAGGTAGAATGTATGGGATAAAGCAAAGTAATTGCCATGAATAACATTACTTACACATAACTCCTGGACAAACACCTACAACTAGCATTTTCCTTCATCTTCAGTATAATATTTCCATGATGGGAAGATACGCACATAGGATTTAACAACATCAAATGCGATAGATGCTAAACTATGAATGGCTGGTCGTGCTTCCTCCACAGGAATAGGTGTACTAACTGGTGGAAGTTGGGGTTCGCCGTGGTTATACTGGCGCTTTGGGCACTGGAGCTTCCTTACTAACTACTCTTGTTTGGGAGCTCTATGGTGGAGATGGTGTTGTGTCAACAGGAACTGGGTTTCTATCTGCTGGGGTTGGTGTTAGATTGGGTGAAGCTGGTTCTATGTCCATCACAATAGAGATAAAATCTGCGAGAGTCTAGGTTATGTGTGGTAGGGCTGGTTCTCGTGCATGTACAACCGGGGTGCTATCTCCACCAAGAGGTAGCACTGTTTTATTTGAAGACCGTGTTTTTACTCCGCTAGATACTGCCATCACCCGCTCCAATTCAAATGGCTGATAAACAGGAAACATAATTGAATGTACAAACATTGTATGAGAGACTGGTGCAATAAATAGTGTGGAAAAAAGAGGGCATTAAATAATTGACATGTATATTGTTTAACTAAAACAGATAGCATGACATAATTTCACATATATGATGTCTATCTAAACTGGACATAATAGCACAACATAATTCAAAGATATGATGACTAACTAAACAGAATCACATGACATAATTCACATACATGTTATCTAAGTAACCAGGATCGCATGCTTTAATTCACATATGTGATTTATATGCTAAGCGGAGGGCATTCGCATAGATGATGTCTGAACTAAGAACATGGTGTTGAATATTGTGTATATGAAGTCTAAACTATGCAATGCAAGACACCATATGCATGATATGAGCAGTAGAACCGTGCCAAATTAGAGCATACACCTCGGTGGGGGAATAGGACTGGTCATCTGTCTCTGAATCCATCTCTGAGGAGCTATTGGGACCCAACAAGAGATCTGCTTCGACAGGTAGCACTGTCTGCTCTGAAGGCCTTGTTTTCACTCCAGATTTTTCCATCACCCACTCAAATGCCTGATTCACAGGAAGAGTAGTTTAATGTGCAAACATTGTCGACAAATGGAAATCTAATGAAGAAAAGGATGTGCTAGATATCATTCAAATATATGATGCCTGGTTAAACAGGATGGCATTGCACATTTTACATATATTATGGCTGGCTAAAAGACATGAGACTGCATAATTCCCATATATGATATTGAAACTAAACAGGTGGCATTACAGAACATGTCTAAACAAACAGATGACATATTTGATGTCGAAAGTAGGCAGTGCAAGGAAACATATGCATGATATGACTAACATCATCATGCCAAGTTAGAGAAAACACCTTGGGGGGTAAATAGGAGTGGTAAACTGCGTCTGAATCCGCCTCAGAACAAATATCGTCCTATGGATTACAATCTGGAGTGGGGGGGTTTGCCATTGAACCCACCATGGAGAGATGATGCATGACATTGTATTGCCACACAAAACTCTTCTCTTTTTCTCTACATGTTCAGCATGACTGTGTACAATATCTGATATGCATACAAAAAAATAGTGAGATTATGTAAGGAGAGCATGCAGAAATCTAGAGTAATGGTAACAACCCGTGGATGGATCCAAAAATAATGATAGCAGGCTGATGATTGCTTTAATTGAATAAAAAAAGATGATGATTGCTTTACTATTTTTTTCCCACCCAAGATGAACAACATAGGCATACCCTAGGTGAACCAAATATTAGACAGAGATACTATTCATTGCTGCCTCGATATGTGCCCCACAACTAATTTCAAACTCAAGTTTGAACATCAATGTGGACCTAACTTGGAGTCTAAGAGGTGAACAAGATAATAAAGTAGCATGTAATATTAAGCAATGCATAACATAAGAAAAAACAAAAGAGTGCGACCTCTCTTGTGGACCCATGTACTCCTCAGATTCATCTGCTGAGTCGATGATAGTGATGTCGTTGCAGTGGGTGCCGGCGGCAGGGAAGAAGATCTGAGGCGGCGAAAGACGGTCAGGAGCCGTGATGTCTGGATTGGTGGATGCTTCTCTTGATGGAGCAGCTCATGTGAGGTGGACAACGTCACGGCAGGAGAAGGACAAACCACACAAAGTTTTCTTCTACACCTACCTGTAACTGAAGTAATTCTGTAAGGGCTCATTTGGCTTGCATGATTCTAAAAAGGCAGGGATAGGAGGGAAAACACCAGAATATGATAGGAATGCACATGGGAAAGAGAGCAATTGTGAACACAGGATTTCTGTCAACCTGGGTTTTTGGTTCACAGGAAAAGGAGGAGCAGAGGAATGCAAAGAAACATGGCCAAAATAAAGTGAAACCATATGAAAGCGTGCACAGTTAGAATGTTATTCTGCCACTAATGCACTTGGTGTTGTTTTCATGCATAGGATTTTGAAAAGTAGGTTCACGTGGATGTTTTGCTCCATTCCTTTCAACAAAATGCATGAATAATTGAATAGTAGAGTGCCATAGGAAAATTTCCTATTGCTATGTTTTTCCGTTGAACCACAATAGCCCTAATGGATCGACATGAATGTAGAGTAATAAGTGATGCGACAAGTGTACAACCTCTTTGCCGTAGCCGTGTCGACCTCGGCATCATTGAGTTGGTCGCTGAAGAAGTTGAGGTAGAGGTGGCTGTCGGAGGTGTAGAGGAAGATCTGAGGAATCTGTAGATGGCATCCAGGGCACTGCTCTGTTGTGATGGATCATTCCGTACTTGGAGCAGCTCTGGTGAGCCGTAAGACATTAAGGCTGAAGCAGCACAAGACAGACATCGTTAATCTCAAGTGGGATTCTAATAGCATCTCCAATAGATGATGTAAAATGCATTACCAACAAGTGATAGATGTAAAATTTACATCACCAAAAACCACCTGACTACAATAGATGAGGTAAACACTGTTGACTCTGAACTTAACTGTCTAAACTGAAATTTACTGTGGAATCTGAATGTTACTATCAAAACTGAACGCATACGTATGCATGTGTCCATGTCGTGAAACCAATATGTTTGAAAATTCCTTCTAATTTACTGTACATGGAATTAACTCGCACACAAGTACACATATATGATTTTTCAAACCGTTTTGGTTAGGCGTTGCATGTAGATGTAGTTCAAATTTGAATTACGGTCATTAAATGGTTAGAAAATCACTTGAATATCTTTAAAAGATCAAATAACCCCGAGAATTTTCCAAAATTTCACATTACAGTTGTAGTAGTGCACGTTAGACAGAGAAAAATTTGAAGGCCGTAGGAGGAAGCTATCTCCCATTCGTCATCAAACATGCATTGTTCCCTCTTGGAACCATGAACCTTCTAGCGAGTTGCTCCGGTTTGTGAGGGGTGTGTGTCCAAACTTTCGTCAAACATGCCAATTTCATTACCACATCATCTTGGTGGATGACATTGAATCAAGCAAGGTTTCATGTTTTTCTGATCATTTTTTAATTTATTGGAATTAAATTGCCATGGCATGCACTCCATGCATGTGCCCATGCCTTTACACCAATATGTTTGGAAATTCCTTCTAATTTACTACACGAGGAATTCACTCGCGCACAAGTACACAAAATAGGATTTTTCAAACCATTATGGTTAGGCGTTGCATGTAGATGTAGTTCAAATTTGACTTACGATCATTAAATGGTTAGAAAATCACTGAAATGTCTTTAAAATGTCAAATGACCCCTGAAATTTACCAAATTTTCACACGACAGTTGTATTAGTGAATGTTAAACGTAGGAAAAATTTGAAGGCCATAAGAGGAAGCTATCTCCCGTTCGTCATGAAACATGCATTGTTCCCTCTTGGAACCACGAACCTTCTAGCTAGTTGCTCCGGTTTGTGAGGGGTGTGTGTCCAAATGTTCGTCAAACATACTAATTTCTTTACCACATCATCTTGGTGGCATGACATTACAACAACCAAGGTTTCATGTGTTTTTGATCATTTTCTATTTTTTTGAATTAAAATGCCATGTCACTCCATGCATATGTATGCATGTGTCCATGTCGTGAGACCAATATGTTTGAAAATTCTTTCTAATTTACTGCAAATGGAATTAACTCACACGCAAGTACACATATATGATTTTTCAAACCATTTTGGTTAGGCATTGCATGTAGATGTAGTTCAAATTTGGATTACGGTCATTGAATTGTTAGAAAATCACTTAAATGTCTTTAAAAGGTTAAATGACCCATAGAATTTTCCAAAATTTGACATTACAGTTGTAGTAGTGCACGTTAGACGTAGAAAGAATTTGAAGGCCGTCAGAGGAAGCTATCTCCCGTTCGTCATCAAACATGCATTGTTCCCTCTCGGAACCACGCACCTTCTAGCGAGTTGCTCCGGTTTGTGAGGGGTGTGTGTCCAAACTTTCGCCAAACATGCCAATTTCTTTACCACATCATCTTGGTGGCATGACATTACATCAACCAAGGTTTCATGTGTTTCTGATTATTTTTTGGAATTAAAATGCCATGCCATTCCATGCATACGTATTCATGCATGTGTGTCCTTGTCGTGATACAAATATGTTTGAAAATTCCTTCTAGTTTTCTGCACATGGAATTAACTCGCACACAAGTACACATATATGATTTTTCAAACCGTTTTGGTTAGGAGTTGCATGTAGATGTAGTTAAAATTTGAATTACGGTCATTAAATGGTTACAAAATCACTTAAATGTCTTTAAAAGGTCATATGACACCTAGAATTTTCAAAAATTTCACATTACAGTTGTAGTAGTGCATGTTAGACGTAGAAAAAAAATTTGAAGGCCATAAAAGAAAGCTATCTCCAGTTCGTCATCAAACATGCATTGTTCCCTCTCGGAAGCACAAGCCGTCTAGTGAGTTGCTCTGATTCGTGAGGCGTGTGTGTCCAAAGTTTGGTCAAACATGCCAATTTTTTTACCACATCATCTTGGTGGCATGACATTACATCAACCAAGGTTTGATGTGTTCCTGACTTTTTTATTTTTTGGAATTAAAATGCCATGTCACTCCATGCTTAATTGTGTCATAGCCGTTAGACCAATATGTTTTAAAATTCTTTCAATTTACTGCACATGGAATTAAATCGCACACAAGTACACGAAATATGAGTTTTCAAAACTTTATGGTTAGCTGTTGCATGTACATGTAGTTCAAATTTTTATTACGATCATTAAATGGCTAGAAAATCACTTAAATGTCTTAGAAGGTCAAATGACCCCTGAAATTTTCCAAAATTTGACATGACAATTGTATTAGTACTACAAAATTTCTCATTCATTTAAAACTCCATCCGTTGGCAGTTTATTCCAAATTCGCCTTTCACAGCTAATAAAAATATCTACAACATCACACACAACTGTTTTCTAGGAACCGTTTGCAATGAAAATATCTGGGTCTATTTAAGTCTCCCTCCTTAAGTTTCGCCGCTCGTCTGCTCTAGTGCCGGCAACCCCCGAATCCACAAATCCCGATCCCCATTCCCGCACCCCCTTCTTGCAAAGATGACGCCGTGGAAACGCTTCGAGAAGGCCCGTACGATGACCGCCTCCCCGAGCGCCGCCGCCTGCATCGATAGCACGGCCACCTACGTCGAGAGTGCCGCTGCATCCGCATTGAGCGCGATTGCTTCCGCCGAGAGGGCATCTGCGGCAGCCGACAAGGCAGCTGCTGCTGCGACGGCAGCTACAAATGCCAAGAGCGCTCGAGCTGCCGTCCGTGCCGCTGATGTCGCCCTGGCTCGGGTCGAGGCCATCCATGGCAATATCGAGGATGCACACGCCAAGATATTCCAGGCCACCTCGGACTCCAGCATGCAACCCACGTCTGAAAAGGCGGCGGTGGCCATGGAGCCCCTGCTTCCTCATGAGGTTGTCGAGTGGGAGCTGGAGATGCGAGAGGCGGCGGAGATCGAGGAGTGCCGGGAGGAGGAGTTGCGCATGGCCGAGGTCGAGGTAGAGAAGAGTCTGTCCATCGAGGAATTGGAGGTGGAGTACCAATGCAAGCTCTAGCGCAGCCACTACTACGAGTACTACAACCTTGAGGGCGGCACCGAGGACGAGGATGAGGACGAGGACAAGGACGCGGTCGACTCCAGCAGGGGGGACACGGAGTCCACCAATGGCGGCATGTCGCCGGGACAAGTCATTGACGTCTAATCTCACACCGGCGATGCATAGGTCGGCACGGTGGCGGATTTTTAATTATGCGTACTTAGGTTTTATTTTTAATGCTGGTCTTTTGTTAGAGCAATGTTTAGGTCAACTGGCTCTGTGTAATTACTAAAATTGCTCGATTCAGTAAGTGTGGTCTGTCTGCTGTATGCTCTTTTGTGTGCCCAAATTAGCAAGCAATGTTAAATTATGCAATGACGTACCCAAGGAAATTTCCACCAAAATTTGAATTATCAAACTCATCCCATGCGCGTAAAGCAGAAGAATCGTTTGCGATGCACACAATCGTTCAAAGTGAATGGTCCGGCGGCACCGCACGCGTTCAGAGTGAATGTGCCCATGCCTTGAGACCAAAATAAGTGAATGGTCCGGCGGCACCACGCACAAAGTATCCCTCCACATTTCCAAAATTTCGGCTTGCCGCCAAAATATCTACCCCCGCCCCCTTCCCCACCCCCTTTTCTCCCCGACCACAAGTCACATTTCCCATGTTTCCTCCTTCCTTCCGTGCTAAGCTATAGCCACTTCCTCGCTCTCGCCGTCTCGCATCCTACCGTCGGAGTCGCCATGGTCTTCTTCAAAGACATCTCCAGTGGTTCCTCCTCCAGCGACTACTCCTTCACCACCCTGGTATGCCTCTCTTCTCTCTCTCGGGCTATGACTTGGAATGAAGGATTTTTACCCAGAGGTCGATTTGAGTCGTTTCTTCCTCTTGTAGCTCCCTAAGACCATCAATGGCAACGAATGGAGCGAGGTGGGTGAAGATCTATCTGCTCGTTGTCACCATCAATCTCCATGCATGAAGCTAGTTGCGTTTGATTATATGGACAGTGGGAGGAAGTTTCTGGCATGTGCAGAGAAGGTGAGACCCTCTTTTGTTGTTACAAATCATGTGTTAGATGTGATTCAGACACTGTCACGGTCCCAATCCATTCATACCACACCTTCAACCAAATGCATCCTAAGACAGTGTCACAGTTTGTACCTAGTATCTTAAATTGTTGCCATCTCATCAACGGTGCCATTGGAAAATTATTTGGCACCGCTTAGGAAGTTTGTGGAGCCAACTTTGGTCCACACATCCGAGCAGCCAAGCAGTAAAATACTAAATCTTTATGGCACGAAGGAACTGGGAGTCGGAGGCTCCAGAGTCAAGGTCCCTGATTTTTTTTCCGCAACATCGGCTCACCAGTGTAGGGAACCAGTACGATATGTAGGAACAGTTGTCTTTACCCCGGTTTTGGCATACACAGTGGACGACCTTAGTGCTATTAGTTCAATGTTACTAAATTTGTGCACGTACACACTTGTTAGTATCAATTTGTTGTCATCCAAACACAGTCGCTATGTTGTTGCAGTTATATTTACCTTCCTCATAAAATGTACAATTTGTTATTTATTGTACATGAGTAAGAACTTGTAGCGTCGTTGTAGTTAATTATAGCTTCTGATGTTACAGAATTTGGTTGTTGTCTCAGTACCAATTATTTCATTTGCACATTGATCTTTTTGAGAAGATATGTCATAACTAACATGTTTCTTCAGTTTTTAAAAATAAGAATTGGTGATTTTCTTTGTTACTATAAATCCATTTCCTCTAAAATTGTTACTAGTCTAGTTTTAAATATTATAGGATGAACGGAAGTGTTCTTACTTGGAGTGGGTTGATCAAGAGTGGCCACGGTCTTTGAAGATGTGCCTAACGAAGTTCTGGAGCATGTATGAGGAAGAGAACACACGTAGGCTTAGATAAAGTCTTGATAACGCTGAACCATATTTTAAGATGCGGGATAAAAAGTAAAAGGTGGAGAATGAGCTCAGATTTTCTAAATCAGACTTTGCTAAGATGGTTTTGGCGAAGGAGGAGGCACTTTCCTAGTTGGCCCATGCAAAACGAGTTCTTACTGAACTGAAAGCAGAGGTGGATAAGATGAGCCTGGATGATCTCGATTAGGGAAATGAATATATTGTTATTATGAAGTTGAACTAGCTATATGTTGTACTGTGCTATTTTCATGTAGCTACCGTACTGTGATGTTATAATATATTTATGTGCCTGATTGAAATTGGCAAATAGTTGTTCGATATGAAATGTGAATTTGCGTAATACTGGAATTATTAATTGCAAACTAATAAACCTGCTAAATGTGTCATGGATCTTTGCAAATGGTTCTAGCAGCAAAAGCGCTTGCGATGGATAGCCCAATGCCACATAGTTTTCTCCATCGAACCGTGTGTGATATAGTTGATAAAAGTAAACAGTTAACCAAGGAAGATAGTGTGTGATAGTTACACCTTTTATACACGAGCCTACACATAAAACTGTGTGGGATGTACGTCCAAACGGAAACGTTTTCCCTGGATTGACTGTGTGGGATGTACATAAGAACGGAAACGTATTCCTTGGATTTCCTGTGTGTGATATATATATGAACGTAACTATTTTTCTAGGATTCACCGTGTGGGATGTACATACCTACGGAAATGATTTTCTCGGATTACCGTGTGGGATGTACATACCTACGGAAATGATTTTCTTGGATTACCGTGTGGGATGTACATACCTACGGAAATAATTGGGTTCCGATGCCTCGCCCGATCGCACACGGCCCCAGCCTGGGTCCCAGGAGGGCCTATCCTCGACGATTTCTGGGACATGTGGGTAGGACACCCTGTCACACACACTCACTTGGCGATGGTTCAAAATGCCGTCGCGGAAAGGGGTTAAAACTGTTTGCTTAGGACCGACGTGCACCAGTGACACCTGAATACTCCCGATTTTCTATCCTGCACCAAAATAGACTTCTCCACGGCACCGTAGCCTTCGTGCTCCTCACCTTCTCCATCGGCGCACTCGTCCACCGCAGCGCATCTGCCTCATCGACGACCTCAGACGCTGCACTGGAGCTGGTCCACCGTCGTCATCGTCGTACACAGAGCCTCTTCCCCGGCACCGTCTTCCATGGTCTCGGATCTGCTTCCCAGAAGTCGATGCCAAGCGCAGAAGCACCATCGTCGTGGACAATGAACTGACTCCCGTTGTCGACCATGATGCAAAGAGGCCACCGCGACCATCGTTCTCCTCCTCGATTGGTAATGTGTGTATTGATTCACTTAGCAGTACATGTGCAGTTCCAATTTTGTTCATACCCACCCTTTAAATTTCCTGGTTGCTATTGTTCCCGTAAAAGTAATTGGTTATAGCCTCCATTGTCCAACAGAATATCAGCTTGTAATTGTGCGTCGCTCTTGTATCGCGCTATGCTTGGGTAGGTTCTTCATCTGCAACCAGTAGTGTGGCAAATGATGGAAAGTTTTTTAGAACTAGCAAGATTCCCATGCGTTGCATGGAACATCAAGAGGCATTTGTATGAGTAGTTTATCTTGTAGGAGAAAAGGATGAATGAGGGAAGGCCTTATCTGCAAATCTGGAGAGGGGTGCGGGTATCTCTTTGCAAAATTGTCATAGTTTGCTTTCTATCCGTCAGATATTGATCGGATGGTCTATATTGCAGGATGGTAGGCACACCATCATCACCAACTCGGGTTTTTATAAGAAGTAGAGAGTAGAGAAAAGAAAAGAAAGTAGAAAAAAAGAGTAGAGAGTAGAATACTATAGATAAATATTAAATATAAAATAAATATAACAGTAGAGAAGAGAGGAGAGATAATACTAGTAGAAAAAGGGTCAAACGTGAACCACATTAGTGCCGGTTTGAATTAGAGCCGGCACTAATGTGTACATTAGTGCCGGTTCGTGGCAGCGATCAATAGTACTGGTTCGTGGCGAACCTTTAGTACCGGTTCATGCCACGAACCGGTACTAAAGAGGCTGTGTCAGCCTGCGGTCAGGCTATGGCCCCACCATCACCATTTAGTGCCGGTTCGTACCACGAACCGGTACTAATGAGGTTATGGCAAGCTGTTTTTAGTCCCACCTCGCCAAGAGAGAGGCAGTATGAGCGGTTTATAAGCCGTGAGTGCACAGACAATGACGAAGAGTTGCAATGCTCACCTACATGTTGATTAGCTTCAAGCCTTGCGGAATAGCATAGATTGCACTGAGCTATGTGCAGTGCAGTCTACACTATTCCGAATGGCTTGAAGCAAATTAACCAGCATTGCACCTCTTTTTTATTTTTAATAACTTATTTAAACTCCAGACTTCTTTTGTGTTTAGTATGCAGCATTTAAAGCGACGTCATCAATTTCCAACATGTTCTGACATCATTTGTTGTTTTTCGGTCATTTACCTAATTGTTTAGAGAGCTAAATGACCGTGAAATTGAAAATCACTACAAAATGAATCCTGAAAATGTTGAAACTTGGCATGGTATCATCATATCACCCGCATAGCATGCGCGAAAGAGTAGAGAGGGTCACGGCAAAAACTGGACGCACTTCGTGTACAAACTGGACAAACTCTTTCTGAGTATCAGGGTTTCGGAGTCCGGAGTGGGTACTAATGTGCAACTCTTTGCTTGGTTTTGTTAGGGTGGTCTCTAGGAAGTCCCAAAACAATGGCATGAACCACCTCTACACAAGATTCCCTCATGTTCATCGGTTATGGTACTTTCAGCCTATAAGTATACTTAGACTCGGAGTGAGGAATCGATGCCGGTGAAGACCCTACACAAGGAGTGAGTGAATATTTGGCATGTACCACCCTAAGAGCACTTCTAAACACATGGTATGCCAACTCCTAGCTTTTCGTGCCATCCCGATGCTCCGGAGCCCCTCTATGGCAAAACCCTAGCCCCTCTACAACTTTCACCGAAGCCTAGAGTGGGTACTAATGTGAATCCCACCAATCAGGAAGAATCACATGGATCGTGTGTTTCTTTCTAGCTCTTGCGAGTCGTTGGATCAAGGGTGTGTTTCTTCCAAGCTCATGTGAGTCGTTGGATCGAAACTGGACATACTCTTTCCGAGTATCAGGGTTTCGGACGAGAACTACTCATCTGTTACATGGCCACTTCAATGTTTTTAAACTTATTTGAACTCCGGACTTTTTTTGTGTTCAGTATGCGGCATTTAAAGCGACATCATCAATTTCCAACATGTTCTGACATCATTTGTTGTTTTTCGGTCATTTACCTAATTGTTTAGAGAGCTAAATGACTGTGAAATTGAAAATCACTACAAAATGAATCCTGAAAATGTTGAAACTTGGCATGGTATCATCATATCACCCGCATAGCATGCGCGAAAGAGTAGAGAGGGTCACGGCAAAAACTGGACGCACTTCATCTGTTACATGGCCACTTTAATGTTTTTTAAACTTATTTGAACTCCGGACTTCTTTTGTGTTCAGTATCCAGCATTTAAAGCGATGTCATCAATTTCCAACATGTTCTGACATCATTTGTTATTTTTAGGTCATTTACCTAATTGTTCAGTATGCAACATTCAATTTCCAGAAGAAAATAAATAGAAGAAAATAAATAATGCAGAAAATAAAAAACTTTGGGGTGGCAGCGCAAGGCCTTTAGTACCGGTTGGTGGCTCCAACCGGTACTAAAGGCCCCCCCTTTAGTACCGGTTGGTGGCTCCAACCGGTACTAAAAGCCTTCGTTTCCCGCCGCTTGGCCTGGCGAAAATAGGCCTTTAGTACCGGTTGGAGCCACGAACCGGTACTAAAGGCCCATCCTATATATATATAGCACTTACGAAAATTTCAGTTTCATCTCCCCACTTTGTCTCCAACCTCTCGCGAGACATCGCCGCGCGCGCCGCTCGATCCCGTCGTCGCCGCCCGTCGCCCGTCGTCCGTTGTCATCGTCGCTGTCCCCGCCGCTGCCCGTCGTCGTCCTCGTCTCGCGCTGCCGCCCCGAACGCCGCCGCCGTCCGTCGTCATCGCCGCGGCCGTACGTCTCTCTCGCACCCGCGCCGCGCGCACCGGCCCGTACGTACGCCGCCGCCCCCGCCCCGTACGCCGGCGTCCCCGCTCGTACGTACGGGGCGGCGGCGTACGGGGCGGCACTACAGTATACACACACACATACACACACATATACACACATACATACACACACATACACACACACATATTTTTTTACGTATATATATACACACACACACACACATTTTTTTACATATATATACACACACACATACACACACACACACATTTTCTGTTTTCTATTTTTTAGAAAAGTTAATTAGATGATCGAATATTAGATTAATGTCGAATGTTAGATGAATTAGATAGAAAAGTTAAATATATATTAATGTCAATTGTTAGAGATGAATATAGCTAGATATTAATTAGGTATATGAGATTTGAACTAGTTGAATAATTAATATAACTAGTTTATTTTTAGTAAGAAAATTGTCGAACTAGTTTATTTAGGTATATGAGATTTGAACTAGTTGAATAATTAATATAACTAGTTTATTTTTAGTAAGAAAATTTAGGTATCTGAGATTTGATGATCTAATTAAAATATTATTTGTTAATGAGTTTTTCTGTTTATTTATTTTTTTATATATATTTAGTTTATATAAATGTTACATTAATGTCGAATGTTAGATGAATTCGATAGAAAAGTTAAATATATAGTAATGTAAATTGTTAGAGATGAATATAGTTAGATATATTAATGTCAAATGTTAGATGAATATATATTTGGCTAGATATAGGTGTTTGATGTTTCACCTATATGAACATAGGAAATGTCATCTGACGACGAAAAAGATTTCATTATGTGTGAACACTGTGAAGACCAGCACGGCCTGTGTGACCAAAATTTCCTTGTTGATGGTAGGCGCTTCAGCATCAAGCTGGATGAGACATTCGAAGTTGATACAGTAAGTCACTTTGTCAATTATTATTTGAATGCAAAACTTATGCTTCATTTGCTTCAACTTATAATTTTAAATTTTCACTATTCTACTAGCGCATCCCCTGCCATGCAAGAATTTTTGTCTTGGATAAGATAGGTTTTAGTGATATAGATGATATGGAGGTAAAGAGAGTTTAATTGAAGACAGAGCGTGGGTATACTTTCAACGTCAAATTATATAATGGAGACACATACACCCATTTTGAATGCAAAACTTGGCAAGCACTATGCAAGGCTTATGCATTTGAGCCTAATATGTTTATCACCTTTGATATTCGTCCGGAAGATGATATTGAAGGTAATATAGACATCTGGGTCAATGTGCAAACGCCTCCAGTTCTACCATTTGGTGAGTTTTTCTCAACCATGCATGCATATGTTTATGTCTTTCATACAGTTTATTCAAAAATAGTTGACAACTAATTTGTATTGTCAGCTTATTTCGGTTCAAGCAAACATGTCCGGCGCTTGGTAGGCAGGACCTACTACTGCCCCGGGGCTCAACTAAACTGCGAGGAGATAAGTCATTATGTTTCATGGCTTGAGGATCTTAATACTGTCAAGACAATTTTTTTTCCTGAACTTAGAAATGTTAGTACTCAAAACGTCCGACCAATGGTGATCGTATTGAACTACGGTCACATCTATAATCGAAAGATGGTAAGATTTTAAATATTTGTCCTTAATTAGTGCATCTTTTGCATACATTATTTTTGAAGCTAAACTTTCATTGCTTAGTATATTAATTACTATACGATGTTCTTCAACAGGGACTTCCGATGACAGTTGTGCCTCAGTGGATCGAGACAAAAGGTCGCATGTCAATGGTTAGATTACGACCAAGATTTCCTACATTGCACATGAGTGCATTCAGGATTTCTGAAAGCAAACAATGCTTAATAGTGAAAGATTGGAGCAAAATTGTTAACGATCGCAGAGAAGTACTAGGGGGTAGCAAGGAGAAGCGCAACCCAAGATTAGGAGACAGATTCATCTGCATGCTCCAGTATGATGAATCAGGAGAGCTATACATGTTCTATGTTATTCTACCTGAGAGGGAGCAGCAGGATCAGTAGCTACTAGTTCATGCTCTTAATTAGTACTTGTCTCATGTCTGTGTCCTGAACTTCGATGTTGGTGATGATTATGTTGAACTTGATGATATCTTTGCTTCTGTTACAAAGTGAATGTTTCCTCTTTAAGCTAGCCAGCGTTGATGATGATTAGATAGCTAGCGGTAATGACTATGATGATTAAATAGTGGTAATTAGACGACTATGATGATTTTTAGCTAGCTAGAGTTTATTTATTTATTAATAAGCGATGATGATGATGATGATGATGACTACAACTCATTATAACGTAAAACAATCCTAAATTAAATTGATAACACAAATTTAATTGAAAAATACAAAATAAAACAAAAACCCACAACCATTTAGTACCGGTTGGTGTTACCAACCGGTACTAAAGGGCTCCCGGCCCCCGGAGCTGGCTCGTGCCACGTGGATCCCCTTTAGCACCGGTTCATGCTGAACCGGTACTAAAGGGGGGGGGGCTTTAGTGCCGAAACGTTAGTGCCGGTTCCTAAACCGGCACTAAAGGGCCTTACGAACCGGTGCTATTGCCCGGTTCTGCACTAGTGTAAATATTAAATATAAAATAAATATAACAGTAGAGAAGAGAGTAGAGTTAGCAGGGACGTCGGGAAAGGATCGCGAGCGCGGGAAAAAGCGGTCGGGTGCGTGCTAGTTTTGGCGCGTGGCATAAGGCGTGCTTTATAAAATCCAACGCCCGCCCACCGCTCTGTGCCTTGCCACCGCTCTCTCCCTGCTCTGTGCCTCGCCACCGCTCTCTCCCCGCTCGGTGCATCGCCACCGCTCTCTCCCCGCTCTTTCTCGCCTCGCCGCCGCCGCACCACCATGCCGCCGCGTCGCCGGGAAACTTGGGGATACCACGGCGTCCGCGCGTGCCCCTCCGGCGGCTTCACCGCCTAGATCCGGTTTCGTGGGATGCACCTCGGCCTCAGCAATTTCGACACCGCCAATGAGGCCGCCCGTGCGTACGACGCGGCGGTGTCGCGCCTCCAGTGGCCTCATAGAACATCGAACTTCCCCAACGTGCCGACGCGGGAGCGGGCATAGGAACTCGTGCCTCTGTCGTGGCTTATCACTGACGAGGATCGTCGCGACAACCGGAGGCGGGGGCACTGTCTCTGCATCACCGAGATGGACGAGGAAGCCATGGCACTGTGGTGCCAACACTTCTCGCATGAAATCATCAATGAGCGCGAGTTCTACGCGCAAAGGACGGCAGAGAGGGAGAAGAGGAGGGCAGAGCGAGCCGCCTATCGCGAGGACAAGCGTACGCGAAAATCGGACGCTCAATTCAACATGAGGCTAGGAGTAGCGTCGCCTTGGGAATCATACAATGATCGGTATCTTCACGCCTACATTGTGACATCGGAGGAGGACATCATCGAGGAGGAGTCGGACGGCGAGGAGTAGTTTAACTATCTATTTTTTATCTATTTATGCTATATCTATGCTGAGAACTGTCTTTGTCTCTACTCTCTAGTCTCTACTTCTCGATCTCAACATTGTAAACGATTTTTTAAAGCACCGCGCATTGTGCTTCTGTTGGAGATGCTCTAACATGGCAGATGAGTGCTTTAATGTTGCCCACAAGATGCGTGAGTATTACTAGTATATTTTTGTTGCCATGTTGAGATTTTAAAACCACAAGTGCGAATATGCAGAGGAGCAATGAACACCAAACACGGGATATTGGGGACATCTTCAAGTAGCATGGCAAGTTAAAGAGGAGCTGCACCGAACCTGTAAAACGAGCTTTGGTAAGTAACACCCTTTCAATAACTTTCGTTTAGCCCCGTGTTCTTCGATGTGTATATGTTGTAGTTTATTGTTTCTCTTAGCCTCGTGTTCTTCGATGTGTAATAAGAAGATTCTTAATCATCCTAGTGCTTTCATTTTTAGCTTGATGTAGGAAGTGGGTGTTATAACCTTGTAGTCCGTTTTTATATTTTTCGTTTTGAATTCCCTTCTCCGAGTCCTGTTTATCTGGCTTATGCTAAATGGATCTGCGTTGCTCTGAGGATTGATCTAAAAAAGAAGTTACTTCATGTTAGGATGCACTTCCTGCGAGGAGGGAAATATGGTCAACCTCAAGATGATGTTTCCAAAATGAGGCTGGATTACACACAAGGTGCCAGTTCCCTAATGATGTTGGATTAGACACAAGGTGCAAATTCCTAGATGATGCTGGATTACACACAAGCCAGGTGGAGTCATCAACTGTTTGTGTCCTCGTGGCTATAGTAAATGTTGAAAGAAAGCGTGCAGCAGCCCTTGAGAATGTAGCTGAGTTCCTGAAGAAGCGAAAAGAGCAATCAGATGCTCTCTTCACCCAAGCCAAAGATGAGATGGAAGAAGCCAGAAAGAAGCTAGTAGAGGCTGAGCAGGCTAGGCATCTCCTGCTATCTAAAACTGTTGTCAATACAAATTTTCCTTCATAATAGCTAGGTTCAAATGTTTATCTAGTCAACATGCCTGTTGTGATGTCCGTGCATCTACTGATGTGGCACAAAATAATATATCTTCGGGTCATGTAATAATAGCAATTACTTTCTAAACAATAATAGACGAAGCATTGGACATGGTATAGTTCACGCGCAAGCCCAACATTCCAAGTTCAACTTCCACATCAAACTCATGTTCACAGATATCTGCACATTCATAGATAATGTGCACAACCATGATTCACTTTAAAGCCAAAAAAATGTGAGGAGAGTTATAAATAAAGAATAACCTCTAGTTCCTACTACAGTGCGAGCACAACAAGTGAAGACCATGCATAATTAATTATATTTTGGTCATTTTTTGACTAATCGCAAATAACTTCTGGAAGCAGGTATAATTTCTAATCGTCCGTGGCTGGGGTCCATGATGTTTTGAGCCAAACCGGTCAACACACCGGGTGTCTATGTCGGCGACGCGGTGGTCATAGCATTCGTGGGTTCAGAGCAACGGCAGCTCCCGTGGTCTACTATCCCTCGGTGTCGACGATGGCCGCAAACGTGTTGGCCACCTCCGCCAGCATGCCGCGGTTTCGCCAACGTTTGCGTCGGATGGCGCGGCCAACCATGGTGCACTGGACGTCGTGGTCCCCCGTTTGTCGGCGTGCAGCAAATGGAGACTCCTCTGCGAGCAGGCTTGGAGCGTCAAGTTGATGCACCAGGGGCCAGCTTGGAGCGGCGGCTTGCTCCCCCGCTTGCCCACCCGCAGTCTCGCCCATCGGACAGACGACCTGGGGCGGGGAGGGAGGTGGGGCAGCGAGTTGCCTGGCTTGTCGGGGCACCCAACCGGCTTTTATGCCGGAGAACTAGTCTTCGTGCTCACTGCATGCTATGGAGAGTGTGGAGAAAATGGTGCAAGGAGGGTATGGGGAGCAACGGTGTGGTGTGGTTCTTACCAGGTGTCTGGCCTCATTTAAATAGTGAGCGGACAAGAGGAGCCAACCGACGTTGTGTTCCAAAATGCCTGTTGGCTCACGGAAGGATGTGTTGCCAGCACACGCGCGGATTCAATGGAGGCAAGTGGGGCAGTCTGAAGCCGGTTGCATGCGGCGAGGAGGCGTGTTCAGCCTGGCGTGCAGTGAGTGGGGCCCTCTTGGCCGGCGCGCCGATTCAATGCCTGTGCTATGAGAGGTTGCATTCGTGTCAGAGCAATCACTCCCTCCAGTACTTTTTTGTTTGGGTATAACAAAATCTCGTTTTTGATTCACATTTTACAGGTAAAATTCATGGACAAATTTTGACCCAAAATAAGATGGGGACTAGTAAACCAAGACAGAGGTAGTAGTTTTTTATCAAAGAAGGGTTTCCCCCTTCTGATTTTCATTACTAAAAACCAACATCTAAACCATAGTATTTTCCCTAGAACTACCAGGTTCAACATCTCGCAACATAAACCCATACAACCATACACTAAGGAGGTAGTAGTTATGAATTCCATTTTCGCTCCATACCAATCGTTCTAAAAACTACTTAAGTACTTATAACGTGCCCTTGAAAATCAGAACTCTCACCCCGCTAAAAAATGATATTTTAAACGTGGCTACTCGATCTATGGTAACTGGCGAGCCACTGTCTCCAGGTTGTTCACCTGTGGTCCCGACCATCAACTCCTAAGAATCAAATTATCATGCGAGCTGACTATTCCTACAAAGGTGCGCTCCACCACGTACCTGGTACTCGCGCATGCAGCAATCATGCACCTAGGGTTTTAGGGTTTATTTGTTAACGATGCCTTTACGTAACTCTCATGCGTGCGAGACAGCAAGAGACCGACTGCATGCGTGTGCCTCTTCTCTTCGTATATGTACTCCACCGTTTGTCTGGTGTCCAAAAAATTATTTAGTAGTAATAACTACTAGCAATGTGCCAATGCGTTGCCACACGATCAAAGTAGATTAATACATATTCACCAATTTGATAGAAAAAAGTGTCTAGTTTTGAAATACTTGTATCAGTAAAAATATCTTATGTTTCACTCAAAATATATTCCTTTGGCGGTTTTGATGAGATAAGGGAGGAATGTTGTTGGTTTCAAGATTCGAGAAGTGGTATATCTCTAATTTCTATTGTTACTAGCAAGATGCCCATGCGTTGCATGGGACATCAAGATCTTGTGGGAGAAAAGGATGAACGAAGGAAGGCCTTATCTGCAAATGTGGATAGAAGTGTGGGTAAATTTCCATAGTTTCCTTCCTATCCGTTAGATATAGATCGGACGACCTATATTGTAGGATGGCAGGCACACCATAATCACCGACTATGCTTTTTATAAGAGTAATATATAATATAATATATATATATCTACACTCTTATAAAAAACAGAGTTGGTGATGATGGTGTGCCTGCCATCCTGCAATATAGGCTGTCCGATTTATATTGGACGGATAGGAAGGAAACTATGGCAATTTTGCAAAAAGGTACCCACACACCTCTCCAAATTTGCAAATAAGGTCTTCCCTCGTTCATCCTTTTCTCCCACAAGATAAACTAGTCATACAAATGCATCTTGATGTTACGTGCAATGCACGCGCATCTTGCTAGTTAGAGATAAAAAACAGAGTTGGTGATGATGGTGTGCCTGCCATCCTGCAATAGAGGTCGTCCGATTTATATCTGACGGATAGGAAGGAAACTATGGCAATTTTGCAAAAAGATACTCAGACCCCTCTCCACATTTGCAAATAAGGCCCTCCCTCGTTCATCCTCTTCCCCCAGAAGATAAACTAATCATACAAATGCATCTTGATGTTCCGTGCAACGCATGGGCATCTTGCTAGTTGTTGCAAAAAGCCCATGTGTGTGCGTGTTGTGTGTGAGAGAGAGAGGCAGAGAGGAGGAGGACGGAGTGCATGTGTGACAAAGACACAAAGAGTGTGTGTGTGAGAGGTATCAACTTAAAATGAGGCGATAGTGCGTGTGTGCATGATCGAGAGGGCGTGTTTCAAGAAGGGACGAAAAATCTACATAGATACAAGGAGCGCGAGAGAGATATGTACGCGATAGTGGAAGCACAAGTGTGCGGGTGTATAAACCTATCTGGGGGCTAGTCAATCAATGTTGTGAGAGAAATACGAGTCGGGGTGCGAAAGTGAGAGCTATGTGTGAGAGAGAGAGACGATAGTCGGGAAAGGGAGTGGAAGCAGGAGCTATGTGTGTATGTGTGTGTGAGAGAGAGAGCGGGGGGGGGGGGAGTTTGTCTGATCGGTAAACAAATGGATAAGGTCAGTTTATAACTGGTATGGAGACGGAAAGGAGACCGCAACAAATGTTGTGTCTGCAGGAGAGAGTAATTTTAGTGTTATGAGTCATATCTTGAGACATATAGGGTGTGTGAGAAAACCCTATAGAGAGAAAGACAAAGTGAAAGATGAGTGAGACTGTGTGTGTGGTGGTAAGAAAGCTTAGGTACCTAGTGATACCAGAGAACGATACAGACGTGAGAGATAATGAAAACAGTGTAATGTATAATGATAGGGAGAGTGTGACACTTCTCAAGGGAGACGTCGAGAGGCCATGTTTGCAAAGATAGGAGAAACATGAAGTGAGTGTGCGGGTGAGCTGGAGAAAAGAGAATGATAGCTACATGAAGGAGCATGTCAGAAAGATGGATGTGAAAGGAGTCAACATAAAAAGGATTCAAATATTTGAATTCGAGATGATGATACATGTAACTCATACTTGAAACAAAATTGATCTATCAAACATGCATACTCATATGAATTAACGCGCATCTATGTTATTTAATATGTAGATATTACTGATCCATACATTTTAATAGAACATAATTTGGTTTAAAATTTTTTGAATTCAACCTTATGATTTTGAGATCATTGTATTTGTAAATCATATTATATACATATAAAGGAGCAGAATTCTTTGTTGTGCTTTTGAAAGTATATATATAAAAATGTTGTATATAGAATTTTCTTCGAATCGCAAATGGATCCTGGACAAACAAAAATAGAATACAAACTGGATTCGAATTGAGTTGGCACGGTAAATGTTCACTCTTGCTCTGCAAAAAATATGAACGAAGCGGGGAAAGTCGTAGTAACCGTCCGAAACCAAAATCTGCGAGATGGAAATTACTGCCTATTCCTGACACGCAAAGCCTATCGGCTCGATTTCTACAAGTTTCGATAGGGGTAGGTTTGTAATTTCACTAAAACGTGACATAACCGCCTCTCACCCGGATTCATACACGATGGGTGCCAAAACACAGTGTCTCCTCGGCCAAAATCGACTCCCTCCCCGATTCATACATGGTGGGCGCCAAAAAGAAACTCTCGTCGGCAAATATTCGATGTATGCAAGATTACCGTCATATCCCCAATCGACTAATATTGATGTGATGTAGGAAATTTTAAACGGGGGCTAAGTTTGTAAATTTACTCACATTTGGGACAAGCGCGCCCTAAAGACATGGTTCCACCCTTCCTCTCTCCCTCCATTTCCCCATTCGTACTCCGTGGGCGCCAAAACAGCCTCTCCACCCAGCCTCCTCCTTTCGCCACCCCATCCACCGCCATCCTCCTCCACCATGCCGGAGCTGATACCCCGACGCCATCTTCCATTACAAGAGATCGACCTCTCTCATCCGCGGCTTCGGACCGGGATCCTTGCATCCCATCCTCCACCTTGTCGGCGCCACTCCTATGACCATCTCGTCCACCGCGCCCCGCCGCCACCGTGTACTCTCCTAGATCTGCTTCCACGCTGCTGACAGCCATCGCTACCGCGACACTGTTAAATTCTCAGCAGATGCATACACGGCTCCGCACCAGAGGCGGTACTATTTTGTATCTGCTCAACTTATTTATCGTAGCAAGAAAATAGATTGCCACTGCTTTACTCTGATTTTCTTGTCCATCACTTACTTGCTAGTTGAAAGCAAACATTGGTTGCGAAGTTGCCTTTGTCTGGTTTGCACCTTCAGATCCGCCATGGCACGCTCAACACTATACTCGCAATGCTTATGGTTTTCCCCTTTTATATTCCACACTAGTTAAATGACAGTAGACTAAATTTCAAAATTGGGTCAGTCGATTTTTCAAAGCTCACCAGAGTTCGCCGGTGCAAATGAAGGGGCTCTTGTGTGGACGGTGGTTGTGGGGGCGGTGGTGGGGCCTCGCCGAATGAAGAAGACTCGATGCGGGTGGGGGCAGGGGTGGGGGTGGGGGTGGCGGAGGAACACATGCGGTGGGGGCAGTTCATGGCAGGGCGGGGGGTCAAGGCCGGTGGTTCGGCCGGCGGCCCGTGCGGTGTTATCTATGGGAAGAATCAGAGAAGAGGAAGAAGAAGGGTTAGGAGACGTAGGATCTTCATCCAACCGCCTGAAATGGTCGACTGACCCAAATGACAAAAGTCACGCGACTTCCATGCAGACATGCAAAATATTCAGTACCATCATTGTACCTACTTAGCACTGCTCCTGAATCCATCAAGCTAAACCACGTGCCACTCATAATTCCAAACTTGTTGCTCAAATACAAATCTGATATGATGCTAATATTACTAAAATAGATAACGTTTAATTGGTCAGCTAATGTTCCTACTTTACTTTCGAAAAGCACGTGCACCACATATAGAGAGACAGCAAGGAGTTGCATTCTTAATGCGCTCTGGTTCATCATGTGTGGGCACTGCCCAACGAACATTTTATTATCCAAAACCTACTTGCTCTTCTTTAGCATGTACCTCTTTCGTTCTTCTTTAATAAGTACTCTCTCCGTTCCTAAATACAAGTCTTTGTATAGATCCCACCATGGACTACATATGGAGCAAAATGAGTGAATCTACACTCTAAAATGTATCTGTATACATCTGTATGTGATCCATAGTGGAAATCTCTACAAAGACTTATATTTTGGAACGGAGGGAGTATGATAGTAGTACAGTATATTCCTTGTAGAAGAAGTAAGCTATGGACATTTGCAGTGTAGAGGTCTATACGGTCGGTTGTGATGGACACTTTGAACTCTTCGGGCCTCTTTGATTCGTAGAATTTTGTAATCATAGGAATAGGATTTGTAGTGGCTTGCCCACTTGAATCCTATAAGATTAGCAAGGAAATGCGGGGAGCCGTGTCCCCTTTGAGAGTTACACTGATATTAAAAGTACCGAGCCTTCAGTTGAAGAGAGTTGGTATCCGAAGCCTTTCTAGCCGTGCCGGCAAAACTAGAACATATATTCCAGCAAGTTCCACTTTGCTGATTTTACTCCTGGTGCTTATGATTTTCCTATTATATCTACACTATGATCTGTGTAGTTGCTATGTGTCGCACTAGCAGCAGTCCACTCTTGAAGCTAAACAACACACCAATCATAAGTCCAGAGCTTACTTCTTCAAATACGAATTGTGATATGATACTAATATTAGTTAATAGACACACATTTAATTGGTGAGGTAATGCTCCCACTTTATTTTCCAAATGCATGTGGCCACATATAGAGAGACAGCATGTAATTGCATTTCTTTGGGCGCTGTGATTCATCATCACTGGGCAACCAACATTGTATGCAATGCAGCGGAACCTCAAGAATATGCTTCCTCTTCTGTTCTTTAACATGTTCCTCTTTTGTTATTCTGTATTTAGTACGCACAGTATGTTCCTTGTCCGGAAGGGGAGCAGGGACATCTGCAGTCAACAGCTGATAGAGTTGGCCTGTAATCGATAGGCTTTCAATCAGTAGTGGCAATACAACACCGTATTTTCCAGCCAGTTCCACTTTCCCGATTGATATATCGTGGTTATGGTGTACCCCATTTATATACACTATGATCTGCCTAGTTGCTGTGTGCTCTTGTTATCATGGTTTGGCAATAAACTCTCTATACAGTATATTATGAACCTATCATCTGCCAACTATCCTTATTTCTGGAAACTATTTTTTGTGTACTTGTGTCAGATTATATTAATGCACGCACCATATTACAACACACATGAGCTCTCTCATAAGAATCCGGTGATAGCACACAAGGGTTTATAGGGGCACCATAATATTACAATATCCTCTGCATTACAAAGATAATCTCACTACTATTTATGTTTTCATGGTTCTTAGATATTATACATAATTAAAGCGAATATCAGAATCCAAGGCATTGTGGAACACTGCAACAACTTACAAAATTGGCACCAAGGCATTGAGTGCCATTCTGGATGCAATGAGACTCATACGCTCCCCACTTGTAGATTCTTGTTCAGAATATGATCCTAATGACTATTCTAACCTGATGGAGTCAAAGGAAGATGGCTTGTCCTGTTCACCCATCAAGGTGCCTGTTCTAATTTGGCAAAGTTTTATTGATTGCGCGTATCTTGTATACGCTGTCTTGCATTTCTTCTACTTTGTTGCACCGCCATGTGCTTAGTTTACTCATCATATATGTCAAGATGCCATGCTCATCCATTATCAATACATATTCCATCTGTCATCATACCATGTTTTTCCACTCAAATGTTGTTCTTGTGCATCAGACATCAAAAAGGAAGAGGGTGATTGCCGAACCTGAAGGAGCACCAGCAAAGTACTTGAGAAATGTGGTGGTGCCGGAGAAATCAGACATCGCCCCACTTATATTGGTTGTATAACCAATGACACAAAACGTAGGACCGACTCCAGCAGACTGTACCCATGCTTCACTGGCCACACCACTAGCCCCACCACACAGGACCTGCACTCCAGCTAAAGGTATGCCGATTTCAGTTGCCATAGCACCAACCGTACCACAAAAAAATCCCACTCCAGCAAAAAGTACAACAAGTCCACCGGCCGAAGACCTATCCCAACTGCAGGGACGACCAATTCCTGCAGATTGGAACCCCATTCCAGTTATTCGCAGTTTTAAAGACAATGCTTTCAATGTTGTTAGGGACTACGTGCATATGTGCCCATCATGGGAAGATTATAGTGAAGACAAACACCATTTTCACATCTTCCTGTCCCACTTACGTGTAAGTGCTATTATTCATGGTAATTATTTTCCTGTTTTCTGCTGATTGAACACATCAATGATTTACATTACATTGTTGTAAGTAGGCGAGGGTCAATCTGGCTAGTCATGACGAGCAAAGCTTGCTTGCGCTTTTCAAGGAAGCATTGCAGCAGTATCGGTTACCCGAGGAAATCACAGTTTGATGGCAAGTCTATAAGCGAATTTCTGGTGAAGTATCCTGTGCTAAATTTAGAAGACATTGAATGGAAAAACCTTGTTATGCACTGGTCTTGTTCCCAGGATGTGGTAATGTCTATGATATCACATGACAATTTTAACTTCTACTTTTTCGCATGTGTCGTACGGATCTTTTTTGCAGGAAATCAGCTTGAAGAAGAATTCTGATTTGAAAAGAATGACAGGATATCGCAAATATTTTTCCCACTGCTTTGCTCTTGTTAGTACATGTTCTCCTGTATCACTGTACTTGCATTCATACCTGGTTCATTATGTGACAGCAGTATGCATGATAGCTTGCTTATCAATTGTTAGCTCCAAATTATTTGATCTGTATGAATGGTTACATTAGTGTAGAATATATCCAATGCCAATGAATTTTTTTAGCTCTGCATTGTTCTTGTAAGTACCTGCTGTCCTTTATCAGTGTACTTATATTGACAGGTAGTTGATCATGTACCATCGCTCTGCAACTTATTTTCCTTTGCCCTCCATTTTCTACGCATCAGATCTATATTTACCCTTACCATAAGGTTGGATAACACCGATGGTCCTGAAGAAGTTTAGCTCTGCATTGCTCTTGGCTGTACATGTTGCCTGTATTGCTGTACTTACATTTATAGCTACTTGATCATGTAGCATCAATCTTCATCTTATCTTAAATATTCTCCATTTTTTCTTATATTATCACATATATACTCTTAACAAAATGTAGAATAAAGGCAATGCTTATGAAGAAGATTCTGTGGTAAACTTCTTGAATTGCCCCCCATCAGCATGGACAAGGGCTTTATAGAGCCTGTCTTCACCAATAATGTAAGTTTGTCCTTCTCAAGCCTTCAAACTGTGTTGTGTATATTTGGTTAGGCATGACTGCAATAGTTGTTTATTTTTGGTGTTTACATCAAATTGCATGTTTAAAGTTTTTATTTAGTTCATAAACAAAAGTTTGTCCTTCTCAATTTAAGTTTTCAGTTGTATAACCAAGTTCCTTCTTCATACCATGTAAATTAAACTATACAGAGCAAGTGATCTTCTTTTGCATTGCATGTATGCTTCTGTTCTTGATCCGTAATCTAGTGGTGTGGTGAACCTACCCACTACAACAAAATGTCATATTCTGCAATGTCATAACTATGAACAATGTCGTATCATTCTACTATTATTTAAACCGTCTCTTTATTTGCCAATCTGAAATGGGATAAATTGACAGCACACTAACCATCGATACTTATGAGTTCTTGATCTATAATCCAGTGGTATCGTGAAGCTGCCAACTCCTTCACAATGTCATTTCCTGCCATGTCTTAACCTGAGCAATACCATATTGTGTTAACGCTATTTTAAACTATGTCACTTTATTCGTTAGTAAGAAATGTGATGAATTGTCAGCACTGATACTTATATGTGCAAAACCTGTCATCTGTCTGCTTGTTTATCTTCCAGAGTGAGGAGTTATAAGTGTCAAACAAGCGCAGTTTCATCAGCTTGCTTAGCTGCTTGTGCTGCAGCTCCCGAGCAGGGCTAACCTTTCTTGAACTCTATGGAAGTGCTGTCGGTTTTGTATATTATTTTGTCAGCATATTTATTTGCACTGGTGGTGATCTTTGATGCATAGTGTATGTAATCTGTTGTCTGCTTGTGCTTTATTATCATAGTGGTGAACTTTGATGCCCAGTGCATGTAATATGCTGTAATTTCTTTATTGTATAGTCTAGGTTTTTTCTTATTCACGATGATGTAGTTATTTTGCTGTATATATATCATGTCTTTGCAGTAAACCAGCCAACCCGTAAAATTATGGTACATAATCGGGCCGTCATGCAAATCACTACATAATCGGTATGTTAACAGGCCTAAATGTAAACATGCCCACTAGTAGATTTGGGCCTCTAATAGGCCAAGTAAACCGCCGGCCTTATTTTCCGCAAGAAAACTCAATGGGCTTTTAGGAGGGTGAAAAGTAGGTTGGGCCTGAAACGTGCCGAACAGCTCACGGGCCGGCAGCAGGCCGAAATAGACCTCGGCCCATGATTGTGCCAATCACATCATGGGCCGTTAATAGGCCAAAATTGTCTTGATCCTTGTTTGGCCCAATCAGATTATCGGCGTTGAGCGCTGGATGCAAACCGGGTCTTAGTTAGGCCCAACTATATGACAGGCTTTTAACAGGCCAAAATAAATATAGGGCCGAAATGTTAAACAGGCCTTTAACAGGCCGAAACTAATATCAGGCTGAATTACTAAATGGGCCTTTAGCAAGTGGGCCCAAATCAATAGCGTCCAGTTGATGGGCCGAATCTGATATGGGCCATAATTTATCCCAAAGTCTCTTAAAGGGCCGGATCTGATCTGGGCCGTAATTTGGCCCCAAACTTGGTAGGGTTTTAACGGGCCGGATCTCATATGGGCCTTTATTGGTCCCGGAACATGGAAGGCTATTAATGGACCAGATCAATTATGGGCCAGCATTTGGCCCAAAACACGGCGCCTGTTAATGGGCCGTCCCATTATTGTCCTCAAAATCTTGTGGGCCTTTAGCTGGGCCGGCCCATTATGGTCGGCAAAATCTCATGGGCCTTTAGCTAGGCCGACCCATTATGGTCGGCGAAATCTCATGGGCCTTTAGTTGGGCCGGCCCATTATGGTTGGTGAAATCTTGTGGGCCTTTAGTTAGGCCGGCCCATTTAATCTTTATGGGCCACTTTTGGGCCGTGCCACGTGTCGACCTATCATAGGCGCCTCCTGTCCAATGAATGGATGACATCTGTCCCAACTGTGAGCCAACACGTGTTTCCTCCGGCCAATGACAATTTTACACGTGGAAAATCCTCATTGGTCTGGGCTGTTAACGGGTTATCGGATCCAAAACCGGACCCGATAGCTTAACAACGACCCGTTATGGTGGATGCCATGTGTCGGTCACCCTTGACGAAAGCACTTCCATGACGCGCGATTTATCCTCATGGAAGTGGACACTTCCGTGATGATAATCTTGGTAATGTCATGGAACACTTCTATGGCAGCACAGGTATGACTATCTTGATTCTGTCATAAATTTGTCATGGATGTACATGCATGATAGAAAACATGACCTACTGCGACAAACAGGTATCATCATGCAAGTGTCCTTTTTGTAGTGTCATGGAACGGCATCAGCATGCCGTGGTAAAAAAATTCCCAGTTGGGTCAGGTTTGGGTATAAGCTTCTCACAACAAGCGTGATGGTTTCGGTAGGAAACGTGCCACCTTTGGGGACGAAACGATATCCGTTGCCTCTTATTGCTATCAAAAAATTTCTAGTGTCAACAGAGAACAACAGGAGTGTTGTTTTAAATTTTGGAATTTTGGGGGGTTTGTTTCGACATTTTTATACATTAACAGGGTTTTCTGGACATTTTATGTGCATAATTCAAATTTGAACTACATGCACATGCTCCGGTGCATATAAGTTGGTTGAAAAATCAAATATGTGTCCTTGGGTGCATGCTTAGGTCCCATGCAAGAAATGGGAATGAATTTCAAATTCTAGAGCACTGTTGATTACCGGGAAAATGTTGAGATATTTTGTTTTTAAATTCTAGCAAATCCGAAACTCGTTTGAAATTCATGAAACTTGGCCTACTATCATGGAATGGCACCCGACATGATGTGGTATTTTTCCTGTCCATTTTGAGAGAAGGTGCACTCGAATAACAACCAACAAAGGCAATTTCAAACAAATAGCTGCCACTATAACATCTCAAATGTTTTGTATAATTTAAATTGTGTGCGTTATGGTAACCATTCATGTTACGCCACGCCTCACTCTTTTAATGGCTGGGAGGTGCCGTGCGAACAGGTGCTTGAGTGCTTGCCTAAACGGGAGGCATGCGAGGTGTACTCCAATTCAGAGGCTCTCCAGGAAGTATGTAAGCTTTACGCCACGCAGGCTCACCATGAAGGGAGCCCTTTGACTTCCATGGCCGCCCGCCCTGCTCGCATCCTCTCCATTAATGGTGCCCAAGCCGCAGTATAATACGGTTTTCAAATATAAAACACTCATCGCAAACGTTTTAGTTAGAACACCCATATGCAAACTGACAACTTCCCCGGAAGCCAAGGGAAAATGTGGCTAGCAGGATTGGTGCAGCTCTAGATCGCAAACGTTTTAGCTAGAACACCCATATGCAAACCGACGGCTTCCCCAGGAAGCCATGAGAAAATGTACTAAGCAGGATTTCTGCAGCTCTTGATCACAAACGTTTTAGATAGAACACCCGTATGCAAAGTGTGAGCTATGGTCTTCCCCCTTAAGTCGAGGAAAAATTTGCAGCGCGGGATTTGTGCATCCCTTCAACGCAAACGGTTTTTTTGGATGACCTGTGTGCAACCATGTACAAACAATTTGGTAAGATTTGCATCTGTCATATTGGGTATGTTGCCATTTGTCAAACTAGAAAGATTGACATTTGTTGATCTAGTAACGTTGCCATTTGACAATCCTTGTAACACTGTGATTTGTCAAAATATGCAGCTAAAAATCACTAGCACTATTTAATTTTTGTAACTAAAATTCAGTAATTAAGCATAGATTTCATTCATACATTAAGCAGTCGTTCTTAATGTATACAAATAGTTCAAATCGACAGCTGAACCGACCAAATTTTTCCCCAATTGTTGCCAACCACATACTAAAATAGCTAGTTCACCTATATATACTAGCTAATTTTAAGTACGTTGTACAGTTCCACCACATCTATAGTCCGATGAACTGAACAAAATAGCGCCTAAATACTACAACTACAGAGGGGCTTTGTGCTACTTCCGGTAGCCTCTCCTCTGCCGAACACACACCGTAAGAGGTAGAGGAGGAGGAGCCTACCGATGAGCTCGACAACTGCAATAAGGTGTCTGTCGCTACTGCATGTTCAGCGACGCTCGCCAGCTCAAACGCCCCCTGCTGCTCCAGACGACCCATCTTGAAGCGGTCGGACTGCTTGTAGATCTCCTAATTCCTCGCCTCTACGTCGGTGTGTGCTACGGCCACGGTTGCGGTAAGGCTCTTTGCATGCTCGGTGAGGCACTCCTCCTCCTCCCACAGGAACTCGATGTAGCGCGCAAGGTCATTGACGCACGTGCGGGCCTCTACCTCTGCCTCCCTCATTCGGGCGGTGGTGGCGGAGCTGGTGATGACCCCGATGGTCGATGGTGGGCTGGCAGCCACGGTGGCCGATGATGGGGTGACGGTCACGATGGCCACCTCCCGCATTCGGGCCGCGGTGGTGGAGTGGGAGATGGCCGGCAGTGGGGTGGCAGCTACGACTGCCACCTCCCGCCTTCCGGCCACGGTGGCGGAGCGGGTGATGGCCGGCAGTGGGGTGGCAGCCACAATGGCCACCTCCTGCCTTCGGGCCGTGGCGGCAGAGCAGGCAATGGCCCTGGATTTTGATGGTGGTATGGCGGCAACGACGGCTGACAACAGCCGCCGACGGGCAGCGGCGACGAAGCGTGTGGTGGGTGTTCCACGCACACCCAACAGGGACACCACGCACTCTACACTATGCCAGGGAATGCGCCGCCGCTGCCGTGGTGTAGCCTCCCAGCTGGAGCTGTCCTCTGATGATGGCGGAGTGGCTTAGCGACGACGACGGACCGGTGTCATTGGCGATTGTGGGAGAAGCAGACAAGATAAGCTAAAGGGAGAGGGGGGGAAATGCGACGTGGGACTCGCCGGCCATGAGGGTTTATATAGCAGGCCGGTAAGCATTGGGATTTTGGGGGATTTCACCGAGTCGGGCGGGAAGCTTGCGCGGGAACGGGCTCACCACGATTATTGGCGCCACTTTGAGCCACCGTTTGGCCAAAAGACCCCCCCCCCGCGCTACACAAGCTTGCACTGTAAGCCGTCTGTGACAGCGGGGTGACAAGACGTGCGAGAGAAGGACGAAAGGACACATACATATACGGTTAGTACAAAAAAATCGTTTGCGATTTAATTACCTACTATACCCCCGTCCAGGTTTATAAGTAGGATTTAACTAATAAAATACGAATGCATGTTGCCAAAGATTAGATCGTTGGATTCGTATTTGAACATAGTTTCCAGTTATACAATTTTCATAACATGCATTAACCCTTCTTTGGTTAAATTTAAGGTTATATACCATCAAGCATTTGCCCGCAACACACACGGCTTATTCCATCACAAACAGCTCAGATGGATCAACTATATGCCGCATATCGCACATGCAACTCTAATATGATTCGTGCTTGATATCTCCGACATCGCTCACACAGTTTGTCTTATTTGCCACGTATCACTATGCCGGCCTCTGCTCGTGTCCCTCGGCAAGGTCTGCTCGCCGTTAGGCGCCGCAGCACGCTGCGCTCACCGTTAGGCGCCACGGCACTCTCTGCTCATGTTCGTTTGCACGCTCTGCTCACGTTCATCGGTGCGCTTGGCTTGTGGACAATTGTTCCTTGCGTGTTCAACTGCTATATATATATATATATATGGCTGCTCACCATTGAGGCGATCGCGGAGCGCTCTGCTCGCGTCCCTATATGCGCGCTTTGCCAGTGGTTGGGCATGAGCATGATCACGTTGGGAGCCCCATGTGTATGCGGTTGCGCCGCACGCGTTGCCACACGATGCAGTTACATGCGGCACGATGGAGTTACGCGCTGCAAATTAGAGCTGCCATCAGGGCCTGCCAATATTCCTGGCCGTCCGGCTTCCCCTTTAATTCCCGTGGCCATTATAACTGTAGTCTCATCAACCTTAGATCGGGCCCAACAACGCACAAGCACACCCACGATGACACATAGAGCGGGGATGTCTAGCGACGCTCCAATGGAGTTCGGCGAGCATAAAGTGGAGACCCACGCGAGGGAGATGGATCTCTCGGTGGTGTACACCATCGACCCGGCCGTGGTGGACGACTACATCAACAGCGTTGAGTAGTTACTTGCTCGAGACAAGTACAAGGTGGTCAGCATCGACCTCCAGTACACCGCCGGTCGTCCTGACATAGATCAGAAGGTTGTCGTTGCCTAGTTGTGTGTGCGCCATCATGTCCTCATCTACCACTACTGCATGGCCACAAAGCCTTGCGACAGTTTCAACAGGTTTGTCACCAACTAAAAGGTTGCCACGATGGAAACCACCGACGATGTAAAAGCGAGCAGGGTTACGGGCTTGGCCTGCCAGAACCTTGTCGAAATCTGTGAGAACTACATGGTCTGGGGCAACACGAAGAAGGACTCCCTGGTTGAACTCGCCTCGGCCATCATCGACCCGTATTACGAAAATATGAAGCAGGATGCCAATAGAACACGTCCCATATCCTTGCACGGGGCCTGGATGCGGCAACTGGATAAACCTCACCTCGGGTTCACGACCAAGAGCGTGTATACGTGCTACGAGACTCACAGGCGGATCGTTGACATGAGAAAGTCCCTTGTTACAGAGATCGATGAGGCCACAGCCAGAGTAAGCGTCACAAGAAGTAGATGATGATCAGATGATCGTTTATCCTAGTTAATCATGCATGTAATATATAGTTTACTTTGGTGTGTGGAAATGTGATGTGTGTAGTAGCCACCTATGTAATTATGCATGTAATAGTTTACTTTGGTGTGTGCAAATGCCATGGTTGTAGTAGCCACCTATGTAAGTGGATGTTTAATTTAGTTATGCAACCATGTCCTTATAAGTGTGTGCATATATATCTTGTTGTTCTGTATGAAATCCCATCGCACAACACACATGTCTTATTAGCAGCAACCGTTTGTGTTATTATTGGTCTTTGCACACATTTCTGATTACAGACATGTTTGCCGCGTATCACACACATCTTATTATATTGAACCGTTTATGTTCTCTTGTCTCAACATAAACAGTTCATCCGAGTGAACCGCATGCCGTATATCGCACACACCTTGATCTAGCTGACCATTTCCCTTGTGTTGCCTAATCACAAACAATTCATCTGAGTGAACCGTATGTTGTATATCGCACACACCTTCATCTGGCTGCCCGTTTCTTTTGTTCCTCCTCATCGCAAATAGTTAATTGAACTAAACTGTATGCCCTGCATCACACACACAACTAAAATCTGAACCGTGTTTGATGAATCCGTCATCGCAAATGTTTTGCACCTTTTTTGATGGTCTTTTACAACACCGTTTGCGATTATTGCATCGCACACAGTCTCGTGGAAGGGTCTCCGATCGTAGTATCACATTAGCAGCATCCTGCAGTAGTGATTGTTGTCGCGGGGCTGATTGTTTACACGGCTAGTTGAAGGCAGAGCCAACTAGTTCTAATTTTGGTAGCAGTTCTTCGCAAGGTGACCTGGTTGGCCACACTTGTAGCACAACCCATCATTGCGGGTGGGAGCAGGAGCTCGGGATGGTGCAGCTAGAAGTCTTGGCTGCCTAGGTAGTGGAGGAGGCAGACACGGTGCAACATAAGACTGCCCTGGAGTAGGTGCATTTGGACAGTACAAGCTGTTGGGGATCCAGATCCAACACTTCTGCGAGGGCAGGCCTGAAGATGACCCTGTTTCACGGTTCCGCCTAAGGGATCCCTGGTGTTCCTACATACCAGTTTCAACCTGGATGGCCTTATTCGCCAAGGTGGTGAAATATGCGAAGTCATGCACAAGGAGTGCGAGCTTGATGTCAGCTTGGAGTCCATCACTGAACGTTTTCTGCCTGTGAGCATCAATGGCAATGTCTTCTTTAGCATAGTGGGACAAGTCCAGAAACTCCCGTTAATAAGCATCCATAATTTTGTTGCCTTGGGTGAGGTTGCAGAACTTGCGCTTCTTCCTGTCCATAATTCCTTGAGGAATGAAGAGGGCACGAAAAGCAGCTTCGAAATCCGGCCGGGTGATGACCATTCTAGTAGGTATGGTACGCCTATGGTTGTCCCACCATTGAGCAGCGAGCCCCTTTAGATTGTATGCTGTGAACATGACATAGCTCGCAGGGGCTACATCAGCAGACTCCAGGTCGAAGGTGATGTCATGCAGCCAGTCATCAGCATCAAGGGGCTGAGTTGAGCTGCCGTAGATGGTTGGGTTGATATGTGCAAAATCTTACAGTGTCACTAGGGCTAGCTACTGGTTCAGGTTGAGGTGAGGAAATTGAGTCATCATATTCTCCATGAACTGACAGTTCAGCTCAAACTGTTAGATCATTCTAGCCATGTACTCAGGCGATGGTGGGGCTTGACCACCACGACCACGACCAACGGGTCTAACCATCCTGCTTAACACAACAGGGTTAGTTTAGCATTGAGAATTTTGCAAAGATAAAGAATCATTAATGATGTACGATGCATAATGAAAGAAGTATGATGGATACAACCTAGTAGTCAAACATGACATATGGATCCATACATAAGTTCGATAACAAGCCATAAGTACGAGTTCAAAAAGGGAAAAGTAGTCTAGAAAAACTAGGCGGCGCGCAATGGTATGTCTCCGTCGTATCTATTATTTTTGATTGTTCCATGCCAATATTATTCAACTTTCATATACTTTTTGGCAACTTTTTATATTATTTTTGGGACTAACATATTGATCCAGTGCCCAGTGCCAGTTCCTGTTTGTTGCATGTTTTTTGTTTCGCATAAAACCCATACCAAACGGAGTCCAAACGGAATAAAAACTGACGGAGATTTATTTTGGAATATTTATGAATTTTGGGAAGTGGAATCCTCGCGAGACGGTGCCCGAGGGGACCACGAGGTAGGGGGGCGCGCCCCAGGGTGTCAGGCGCGCCCGTGACCCTCGTGGCCACCCCGTAAGGCAGTTGGAGCCCTTCTTTCACCGCAAGAAAGCTAATATCCAAATAGAGATCATGTTAAAATTTCAGCCCAATCGGAGTTACGGATCTCCAGGAATATAAGAAACGGTGAAAAGGAAGAATCTGAGAACGCAGAACCAGAGAGAAACAGAGAGATAGATCCAATCTCGGAGGGGCTCTCGCCCCTCCCACGCCATGGGAGCCAAGGACCAGAGGGGAAACCCTTCTCCCATCTAGGAAGGAGGTCAAGGAAGAAGAAGAAGAAGGGGGGCCCTCTCCTCCTTGCTTCCGGTGGCGCCGGAGCACTACCGGGGCCATCATCATCACCGCCATCTTCACCAACAACTTCCCCACCATCATCACCAACTCTTCCCCCCTCTATGCAGCAGTGTAACCTCTCTCTTACCCACTGTAATCTCTACTTAAACATGGTGCTCAATGCTATATATTATTTCCCAATGATGTATGGCTATCCTATGATGTTTGAGTAGATCTGTTTTGTCCTAATGGCTATTTGATGATCGTGGTTGGTTTGAGTTGTATGTTTTATTATTGGTGTTGTCCTATGGTGCTCTCCGTGTCGCACAAGCGTGAGGGATTCCCTCTGTAGGGTTTGCAATATGCTTATGATTTGCTTATGGTGGGTGGCGTGAGTGACAGAAGCACAGACCCGAGTAAGTAGGTTGTTTGCGTATGGGATAAAGGGGACTTGATGCTTTAATGCTATGGTTGGGTTTTACCTTAATGAATCTTTAGTAGTTGCGGATGCTTGCTAGAGTTCCAATCATAAGTGCATATGATCCAAGTAGAGAAAGTATGTTACCTTATGCCTCTCCCTCAAATAAAATTGCAACAATGATTACCGGTCTAGTTATCGATTGCCTAGGGACAAATAACTTTCTTGTAACAAAAACCTCTTTACTGAAACTAACTTAGTTGTGTCTTTATCTAAATAGCCCCTACTTTTTATTTACGTGGTCTTTATTATCTTGCAAACCTATCCAAAAACACCTACAAAGTACTTCTAGTTTCATACTTGTTCTAGGTAAAGCGAACGTCAAGCGTGCGTAGAGTTGTATCGGTGGTCGATAGAACTTGAGGGAATATTTGTTCTGCCTTTAGCTGCTCGTTGGGTTTGACACTCTTACTTATCGAAAACTGTTGTGATCCCCTATACTTGTGGGTTATCAAGACCTTTTTTTGGCGCCGTTGCCGGGGAGCAATAGCGTGGGGTGAATATTCTCGTGTGTGCTTGTTTGCTTTATCACTAAGTAATTTTTATTTGCTGTTCTTAGTTGTTTTCTATCTTTAGTTATGGGTAGGAAACGCAAAATACCAAAAAAAGTAGTTGTACCTACTGAACCAATGGTTGAAGAACCACTCAAAATCTATCACACTACTGAAGCTTATTACTTGGATCATCTTCGATCCCTTTGTGCTCGTACCGAAACCCCAACTAGCTTAGTTGAGGGCAAATCTTTAGATGAGCATGCTTGTTATGTGCGACACCGTATATCTAAAAAAGGGAAACTATTATGGGGTCAAATTCAACGTTTGCAATGCTATGCTTGGAATTTATGTGAAATATATGATTTTACTTGTTGTTCTGAAAACCCTAAGAAACACCTTCCGTACCAATGTGAGTTTATTGATAATGGAATCTTATCTTCAAATGCTAAGGGTGTTTAAAATTACTATGATGTTCAACAAATTAAAGAATTTGTTGCTTTTAAGGGTGCTTTTGAAATTGCTTCTTTGATTGAAAAGTATGATGCTACTCTTTACAAATCTGAAATTTTTTCCGTATTTAAATATTGCTATGATAATTATGCTTCTAATGCCTATGTTGAACTATATATTGACGAATACTCCACTGTCCAAGAAGAGACTAATATTTTGCAGGAGTCTATGGAAGAAGAAACTGATGAAACTGTGAGCTCATTGGATGAAAAAGATGATGAGGAGAGCGAAGAACAAAAGGAGGAAGAGCGGATTAGCTACCCGTGCCCACCTTCTAATGAGATTAACCCTCCAACTCATACATTGTTTAATTTCCCTTCGTGCTTACCGGAGGATGATTGCTCTGATGATTGTTATGATCCCATTGATTCTCTTGAAATATCCCTTTTTGATGATGCTTGCTATGCTTGTAGCCAAGATGCCAATATGAATTATCCTTATGGAGATGAACTTGCTATAGTTCCTTATGATAAAAAAGAAATTGTTGCTATTGCACCCACGCATGATAGTCCTATTATCTTTTTGAATTCTCCCGACTACACTATATCGGAGAAGTTTGCACTTATTAAGGATTATATTGATGGGTTGCCTTTTACTACTACACATGATGATTTTGATGAATATAATATGCATGTGCTTGCTGCTCCTACTTGCAATTATTATGAGAGAGGAACTATATCTCCACCTCTGTATGTTTCCAATAAGATATAATTGCAAGAAACTGTTTATACTATGCATTGGCCTTTTGCATGAATTGTTCTTTTATGACATGCCGATACATAGAAAGAGAGTTAGACTTCGGCATTGCTTGATATATGTTACTTTGTGCTCACTACTAAATTATAAATCAGTGTTAATTAAAATTGGCTTTGATATACCTTGGGATCCGGGTGGATTCACTACTTGAGCACTACATGCCTAGCATAATGGCTTTAAAGAAAGCGCTGCCAGGGAGACAACCCAGAAGTTTTAGAGAGTCATTTATTTCTGTTGAGTGCTTTTATATAGTTTAAAAACAACAAAAATAAAGAGGGGAACCCAAAACTTTTTCAAAAAGAAAAGCGAAAGTGAGAGAGACAAGCATTGTTGAAGTGGGAGCTAGCCTTGAACTTTGTTCATGCTCACGACAACTTTGTGAATCTTGATTACAGAAACTTTTCAATCAAAATAATTATCCCCTTGTACAATTCCACTGTATTATAAAAATAATGTGCCAAGGTTTGCCTTTAGGATGTTTACGATGCTTGTTGATTTGTGCGGTGCAGGACAGAAACTTTGGCTGTAGTGCGTGAATTTTAACTTTTACTGGAACGTCAAATGGTTATGAATCTTTTTGCACTATCTTGATGTACACATTTTTTATTTTTCCTAATTTTGGCAGAATTTTTCAAGTATCAGAAGTATGGTGAATGTTCAGATTGTTACAGACTGTTCTGTTTTAGGCAGATTCTATTTT
Source organism: Triticum dicoccoides (assembly GCF_002162155.2). Classification (NCBI taxonomy): domain Eukaryota; kingdom Viridiplantae; phylum Streptophyta; class Magnoliopsida; order Poales; family Poaceae; genus Triticum; species Triticum dicoccoides. The sequence goes on along the minus strand of NC_041386.1, from coordinate 241,129,144 downwards.
TGATGCATAGTTTGCTTGTTTTGATGAAACTATCAATTTATATCAGTGGATTAAGCCATGGAAAAGCTATATTACAGTAGACACAATGCAAAAACAAAATATGAATTGGTTTTCAACAGTACTTAGAGTAGTGATTTGCTTTCTTATACTAACGGATCTTACCGAGTTTTCTGTTGGAGTTTTGTGTGGATGAAGTGTTCGATGATCGAGAAGGTCTCGATGTGAGAAGAGGGAAGAGAGGCAAGAGCTCAAGCTTGGGGATGCCCGAGGCACCCCAAGTAAATATTCAAGGAGACTCAAGCATCTAAGCTTGGGGATGCTGGGGAGGCATCCCCTATTTCTTCTACAACTATCGGTATGTTTTCGGATTTGTTTCGTTCATGCGATATGTGCAAGTCTTGGAGCGTCTTTTGCATTTAGGTTTTTACTTTTATTTTATGCACCATGCTGGTATGAGATGGTCCTTGGTTGATTTATAGAATGCTCTTTGCACTTCACTTATATTTTTTGAGTATGGCTTTATAGAATGCTTCATGTGCTTCACTTCTTTCATTTGAAGATTGGATTGCCTGTTTCTCTTTACTTAGACAACCGCCATGTGCAGAATGGTCTTTTGCTTCACTTATATTTGTTAGAGCACGGGCATATCTTTTGTAGAAAGAATTAAAGTCTCTTGCTTCACTTATATCTATTTAGAGAGATGACAGGAACTGGTCATTCACATGGTTAGTCATAAAATCCTACATGAACTTGTAGATCACTGAATATGATATGTTTGATTCCTTGCAATAGTTTTGCGATATAAAGATGGTGATACTAGAGTTGTGCGATTCGAGTAATTGTGGAATTGAGAAATACTTGTGTTGAGGTTTGCAAGTCCCATAGCATGCACGTAGGGTGAACTGTTATGTAACAAAGTCTAAGCATGAGGTGTTTATTGATTGTCTTCCTTATGAGTGGCGGTCGGGGACGAGCAATGGTCTTTTCCTACCAATCTATCCCCCTAGGAGCATGCGCTTAGTACTTTGTTTCGATGACTAATAGATTTTTGCAATAAGTATGTGAGTTCTTTATGACTAATGTTGAGTCCATGGATTATACACACTCTCACCCTTCCACCATTGCTAGCCTCTCTAGTACCGCACAACTTTCTCCGGTACCATAAACCCATCATATACCTTTCTCAAAACAGCCACCATACCTACCTATCATGGCATTTCTATAGCCATTCCAAGATATATTGCCATGCAACTTCCATCATCATCATATACATGACTTGAGCATTCATTGTCATATTGCTTTGCATGATCGTAAGATAGCTAGCATGATGTTTTCATGGCTTGTCCGTTTTTTGATGTCATTGCTACGCTAGATCATTGCACATCCCGGTACACCGCAGGAGGCATTCATATAGAGTCATATCTTTGTTCTAGTATCAAGTTGTAATATTGAGTTGTATGTAAATAAAAGTGTGATGATTATCATTATTAGAGCATTGCCCAAAAAAAGAGGCCAAAGAAGCCTAAATAAAAAAAGCGGGGGCCAAAGAAGCCCGCAAAAAAAAGAGAAAGGGGCAATGTTACTATCCTTTTACCACACTTGTGCTTCAAAGTAGCACCATGTTCTTCATATAGAGAGTCTCTTGAGTTATCACTTTCATATACTAGTGGAAATTTTCATTATAGAACTTGGCTTGTATATTCCAACGATGGGCTTCCTCAAATGCCCTAGGTCTTCATGAGCAAGCAAGTTGGATGCACACCCACTTAGTTTCAGTTTGAGCTTTCATATACTTATAGATCTAGTGCATCCGTTGCATGGCAATCCCTACTCCTCACATTGATATCTATTAATGGGCATCTCCATAGCCCGTTAATACGCCTAGTTGATGTGAGACTTTCTCCCTTTTGTCTTCTCCGCATAACCCCCATCATCATATTCTATTCCACCTATAGTGCTATGTCCATGGCTCACGCTCATGTATTGCGTGAAAGTTGAAAAGGTTTGAGAACGTCAAAAGTATGAAACAATTGCTTGGCTTGTCATCGGGGTTGTGCATGATGTGAATATTTTGTGTGGTGAAGATGGAGCATAGCCAGACTATATGATTTTGTAGGGATGAGCTTTCTTTGGCTATGTTATTTCAATAAGACATAATTGCTTGGTTGGTATGCTTGAAATATTATTGTCTTTATGTCAAAGGGCAGATTATTGCTTTGAATCACTCTTGTCTTAATATTCATGCCATGATTAGACATATGATCAAGATTATGCTAGGTAGCATTCCACATCAAAAATTATCTTTTTTTATCATTTACCTACTCGAGGACGAGTAGGAATTAAGCTTGGGGATGCTGATACGTCTCCATCGTATCTATAATTTTTGATTGTTCCATGCCAATATTGTTCAACTTTCATATACTTTTTGGCAACTTTTTATATTATTTTTGGGACTAACATGTTGATCCAGTGCCCAGTGCCAGTTCCTGTTTGTTGCATGTTTTTTGTTTCGCAGAAAACCCATACCAAATGGAGCCCAAACGGAATAAAAACTGACGGAGATTTATTTTGGAATATTTATGAATTTTGGGAAGTGGAATCATCACGAGACGGTGCCCGAGGGGGGCACGAGGTAGGGGGGTGCGCCCCAGGGTGTCAGGCGCGCCCCTGACCCTCGTGGACACCCCGTAAGGCGGTTGGAGCCCTTCTTTCTCCGCAAGAAAGCTAATATCCGGATAGAGATCGTGTTAAAATTTCAGCCCAATCGGAGTTACGGATCTCCGGGAATATAAGAAACGATGAAAGGGAAGAATCTGAGGGGCTCTCGCCCCTCCCACGCCATGGGAGCCAAGGAACAGAGGGGAAACCCTTCTCCCATCTAGGGAGGAGTTCAAGGAAGAAGAAGAAGAAGGGGGCCCTCTCCCCCTTGCTTCCGGTGGCGCCGGAGCGCTGCCGGGGCCATCATCATCACCGCCATCTTCACCAACAACTTCACCGCCATCATCACCAACTCTTCCCCCCTCTATGTAGCAGTGTAACCTCTCTCTTACCCGCTGTAATCTCTACTTAAACATGGTGCTCAATGCTATATATTATTTCCCAATGATGTATGGCTATCCTATGATGTTTGAGTAGATCTGTTTTGTCCTAATGGCTATTTGATGATCGTGATTGGTTTGAGTTGTATGTTTTATTATTGGTGTTGTCCTATGGTGATCTCCGTGTCGCGCAAGTGTGAGGGATTCCCTTTGTATGGTTTGCAATATGCTTATGATTTGCTTATGGTGGGTGGCGTGAGTGACAGAAGTACAGACCCGAGTAAGTAGGTTGTTTGCGTATGGAATATAGGGGACTTGATGCTTTAATGCTATGGTTGGGTTTTACCTTAATGAATCTTTAGTAGTTGCGGATGCTTGCTAGAGTTCCAATCATAAGTGCATATGATCCAAGTAGAGAAAGTATGTTACCTTATGCCTCTCCCTCAAATAAAATTGCAATAATGATTACCGGTCTAGTTATCAATTGCCTAGGGACAAATAACTTTCTCGTAACAAAAACCTCTTTACTAAAACTAACTTAGTTGTATCTTTATCTAAACAGCCCCTACTTTTTATTTACGTGCTCTTTATTATCTTGCAAACCTATCCAAAAACACCTACAAAGTACTTCTAGTTTCATACTTGTTCTAGGTAAAGCGAACGTCAAGCGTGCGTAGAGTTGTATCGGTGGTTGATAGAACTTGAGGGAATATTTGTTCTGCCTTTAGCTCCTCGTTGGGTTCGACACTCTTACTTATCGAAAACTGTTGCGATCACCTATACTTGTGGGTTATCACGCAGGCACGCGGTGGAGATACAACAACGCGACATAGCGATATGCTACATCAACGTCGGGGAAAACCTCTAAAGCCAGGTAACTAAAGGTGATGAAGTTGCATATTGCCCTCGATATGAGGGGCCTGCGCTCCGTGTTGAGTCTGGTGCAGGTACTGATCCTAAACCGGAAGAAGAGGTCCATGAGCAGGGGTACTGCCTCCGATATCAGACCATGCAACACTCGGTGGCATCTCAGTCCTGCGCCGCTGAAGGATGAACTCTGGCTGAATCCCTGCTGATACATCTCTGTCATATCTACTTTTCCTCTTGTTTTGGACTCTAATTTGCATGATTTGAATGAAAGTAACCCAGACTGACATCGTTTTTAGCAGAACTACCATGGTGTTTTTTTGTGCAGAAATAGAAGTTCACGAATTGGAACGAAACTTTTTCGAGAATTATTTCAGAATAAAAGAAATATACTGGAGCTAAGAACCACCAGAGGGGGGGCCCTGCATGAGCACAAGCCACCAGGGCGCCCCCCTCCAGGCGTGCCCAGATGGGGTTGTGCCCACCTGGTGGCCCCGCAGACTTGATTCCAACTCCATAAATACCTAATTTCCAGGAAAAAATAGAAGGAGGAAGAATTATGTCGTTTCACGATACGGAGCTACCGCCACCTCCTGTTCTTCATCGGGAGGCTAGATCCGGAGTCCGTTTGGGGCTCTGGAGAGGGGGATCTTTGATCTTCGTCATCACCAACCCTCTTTCATCGCAAATTCCATGATGCTCCCCATCAAGAGTGAGTAATTCCGTCATAGGCTCGCTGGTCGGTGAGGAATTTGATAATCCCCAAGTGCAAGGAATCATCGTAGCAATTTCCAAAGGTGGAAGTGATAAGTATAGAGTGTCAAACCCACAAGGAGCTAAAGGTAATATCAATATTCTCTCAAGTGCTCTCTGCCACTAATACGACTCTATGTACACAAAACGTTTGCTTCCATCTAGAAATGAGAAACAAAACTACGTTGTGGGTATGAAGAGGATAGCTTTGCATGATATCGGTGAACTAAAATATAAAAGTAGGCGTTGTTAGCATAAAGTTAGAATATATTATAATATACTACAAATAGGGAGTGTGGAATAATGATGGGTCGGTCTGTAGAATTGTCCAAGGCAATTGTTAACAAGATCGGTAGTCATTATTGCAATTTCATATGAGGGAGAGGCATAAGCTAACATACTTTCTCTACTTGGATCATATGCACTTATGATTGGAACTCTAGCAAGCATCAGCAACTACTAAAGATCATTAAGGTAAAACACAACCATAGCATTAATGTATCAAGTCCCCTTTATCCCATACGCAACAACCCCCTTACTCGGGTTTAATCTTCTGTCACTCTAGCAATCCACTATAAACGAATCATGAACGTATTGCAACACCCTACAACGGGGATCCTTCACGTGTGCGCTGCACGGAAGGCACCATAGGACAACACCAAAATAAAACATACAAATCAAACCAATCTAGATCATCAATCAACTCAAAAGACAAAATAAATCTACTAAGAACATCATAGGATGAAAACACATCATTGGATCGTAATATGTGGCATAAAGCACCATGTTTAAGTAGGGGATTACAGCGGGGTGTGGGAGAGTGGACCGCTTAAAAGAGATGAGGAAGGTGATGAAGATGGTGATGTTGATGAAGACGATCACTACGGCGATGGTTCCCCCGGCGGCAGTCCGGCGCCACCCAGAGAGAGGCGGAGAGAGTCTCCCCCTTGTCCTTCCTCCTCCATTGCCTCCCCCTAAATGGGTAGAGGTTCTCCCTCTGGTCCTTTGCCTCCATGGTGATGATGTCCCCCTCCGGGTTCCTCTTCCATGGCCTTCGATGATGATGGCCCCCTCTGGCAGGGTGGCAGAGAGGGCCTAGATTGATTTTTCCTGGCTACAGAAGCTTGCAATGGTGGAACTTCCGATCTAGGTTTCTTCTAGGGGTTTTGGTATTTATAGGAATTTTTGGCATTGGTCTCAGGTCGAGGGGGTCCACAAGGCAGCGGCAATATAGGAGCACCCTCCCAGGGGGTAGGGCGCGCCCCCCTACCTTGTCGTCGCCTTGGGACTCTTTTGGCCAACTCCGATGCCTAGGGGGTCTCTTTTGGTCCATAAAAAATCACCGTAAATTTTCAGCCCATTTCGAGAAATTTTATTTCTGCACAAAAAATGACACCACGGTAGTTCTGCTGAAAACATCATCAGTCTGGGTTAGTTCTAATCAAATCATACCAAAACCATATAAAATTTTTGTAAACATGGCACAAATACTTCATAAATTATAGATACGTTGGAGACGTATCAGCATCCCCAAGCTTAATTCCTGTTCGTCCTCGTGTAGGTAAATGATAAAAGAAATAATTTATGAAGCGTGAATGCTAGCATAGTGCATAAGTTTGATCAATGATAGTCCCAAACACTTTTTCTAGCATCATTATATATCATAAATAGTATCTCATCTCATAAGAGTTCTCATGATCAAGTAACAAGCTATTCACTTGTTAAAGTATGGACCATAAAGTTTCTTGAAAACTAACAAACTACGTTCTCAATCACCAAATAATTGCAATTCATCTTACTTTCAGGAAGGGTCTATGTATGAGTTTTGATTTAGAAAATTCCACATACTCAACTATCATACAATCTTCCATGATTGCTACCACTCAAAGCTTATTTTTAGAACAAATAGCATCCGTCGAACACAGAGAAAGATAGGGGCTTAATGTTTCGCCTCCCAACTTATTTATCATATAGATAATTGTCAACAATAATAATTCATGATCAAATATGTTTAAATGGCCATATATGCTTGGATGTTTCCCCACCACATGATGCTTTCCAACTAAATAATAATTGAGTATGAAATAAGTAGGAATACAACTGGCTCTTGCATAAAAGCAAATACATGAAAGTAAAATATAGGCCCTTCACAGTGGTTGTCATGCCCTTTTTTAATTTTGGATGTGCAAACCCTTAATGCAAAGGAATGTCACGTTGTATTGCCATTTGTGATAGCAACCTTTATTATGCAGTCCGTCGCTTTTATTTCTTTACCATCACAAGTTCATACAACCCTTATTTTCCCATAAAATAAAAGATCATACATATTTAGGAAACTTACATGAAGGATCTTATTCAATCCATATGTAGATATGGTGGACACTCATGGCACGAAATGGGGTTTAAGGGTTTTGGATGCACATGTAGTATCTCTACTTAGTACAAAATTTTGGCTAGCAAAAGATCCTAAGCAAGCACCACATGTTAGATGATCCATAATAATATAACTTCTATGCAAATATACCCAAACATAACTCATTATGTTGTCTTCCTTGTCCAACTTCAACCAATTTGCTCAAGTTTGAAAATAATTAATGGGGCTCATAATCATAGAAGATGTCGAATATAGTATATTTATACGCGAAATCTCTCTTCATTCAATATTCTTTTATGAATTTTTCAAGTGACCTATGTTGTGTTTGCTAACTTTCAATAAATTTTACCACCTATACTTCTTATATGTGAATTCATTACTCCCCATGGGATAAGCACATGAAGCATATATAATTTTAGATTTATGATATTCAATTCATTCAACCATTTACTCAGAGGATATAAGTGAAGCATGAGAGTAAATGACAAAACTACTCCAGAAAGATATAAGTGAAAATCAATGAGTAGTCCAATAGTTACATAGCCATGGGAGGACTCTCTCTCATTCAAGATTTCAGATCCAATGATTTTATTCAAATAGCAAGTAAAATGAAATACGCTCCAACCAAAACACATATCATGTGAAGATTCAAAATATAGCTCCGAGTAAGGTATACCGATGGTTTTGAAGACGAAAGAGGGGATGCCTTCTGATGCATCCCCAAGATTAGGTGCTTGAGTCTTCCTTGAATATTACCTTGGGGTGCCTTGGGCATCCCCCAGCTTAGGTTCTTTCCAGTCCTTATTCTCCTCGTATCGATATCTCACCCAAAACATGAAAACCTCAATCACACAAAACTTAACGAAACTTCGTGAGATGGGTTAGTATGATAAAGAGGAAATCATTCACTTTGGTATTGTCATGATAAGATTCATAATTGTTCTCACAAAATTCCTACTGTACCATATCATTTATAAAATTTATATTGACCAATATAAGCCATAGAAACTAGAAAACAAGCAAACTATCTATTGAAAATAGAATCTGTCAGAAACAGAACAGTCTGTAATGATCTGAACAACAAGCATATTTCTGCTACATCAAAAATTCTGAAAAATTGGGAAAACATATGCAATTTGTATATCAATCTTGTGTAAAAAATTCAGATCACAATCACGCTTCTGTGATTTTTGAAAATTATTTCACTGGACGCAAAAGATTCTATTTTTCAGCAAGATAAAATCAACTATCACCGTAAGCCATCCCAAAGGTCTTTCTTGGCCCAAACACTAAATAAAACACCAAAACAAAATTACTACAGAGGTAATAATGTGTATTTATTGAAAAACAGATCCAAAAAACAAAAACATAAAAATAAAATTGGGTTGCCTCCCAACAAGCGCTATTGTTTAACGCCCCTAGCTAGGCATGATATTTAATGATACTCTTCCAAGCCCAATTTCGATGATAGTCTTATTCATTCTCCAAAATATATAAGTGAAGTTCTTGGAGGATTATACAATTAATATAGATTTACCAACATCCAAGCTCAAAATATATAAGTGAAGCACACAAAGCATTCTATAAAGCCATACTCAAAAGATTTAAGTGAAGCACAAAGAGCATTCTACAAATAAATAAAGGGCTATCTCATAGTAGCATGGTTCATAAAGGAAAAGAAAACAAAAATAAACATAGAAGACGCATATCATGTGAACAAAACAAAAACCGAGGTATACCAATAATTGTTGAAGAAAAAAGATGGGATGCCAACCGGGGCATCCCAACCTTAGATGCTTGAGTATCCTTGAAATATTTACTTGGAGTGCCTTGGGCATCCCCAAGCTTGAACTCTTGCCTCTCCTTATTCTTCTCTTATCGGTAACTCCGCGATCTTCGAACGCTTCATCCACACAAAACTTAACAAAAAACCTTGTGAGATCCGTTAGTATAATAAAACAAATCAGTAATTTTAGGTACTGTTGTAAACTCATTCCAATTTCATATTAGCATTATATATATACTGTATTCCAACTACAGCATGGTTCATACCCCCCGATACAATCCATAGATTCATCAAAATAAGCGAACAACACATAGAAAACAAAATCTGTCAAAAATAGGACAGTCTGTAGTAATCTAGAAATTTCGTATACTTATGTAACTCCAAAAATTAGGAAAAAATAAAAATTTCATAGAAGTATTGTGTAAAAGTTTCAAGATTTTATCACACTCCAATAAAAACATAAATTCAATTACTACAGCAAAAGTTTCTATTTTTTCTGCTGCACACACCAAACAAGCAATTTAAACATTCTAAAGCCAAACCTTGACACATTATTTTTATAATACAATGGATATATACAAGGGGATGATTATTTTTGAGAAACTTCCATGAAAAATTCTACATTGTTTCCATGAGCATGAACACAAGTGTTCAAGGTCGACCCTCACTTCTCCAATGCACAACCTTTCAATCACTTCTCTTTTCGAAAAAGTTTTTTGGCATAAGAGGCAAGTAATTTTTTTTGTATTTTGCATTATTTTAAAAAAATTGTTTGTTTCACCCACAACTAAAGGAAACAAAAACAAAATGGAAATAAAAATCTACTTAGTGAAGAAACCAAACAAGCAGACACAAGAATATCAACCCCACGCTATTGCTCCCCGGCAACGGCTCTAGGAAAGAGCTTGATAATCCCCAAGTGCAAGGAATCATTTTAGAAATTTCCAAAGGTGGAAGTGATAAGTATCGAGTGTCGAACCCACAAGGAGCTAAAGGTAAGATCAATATTCTCTCAAGTCTTGTCTGCCATTGATACGACTCTACGTACACTGAACGTTTGCTTCCATCTAGAAACAAGAAAGAAAACTATGTTGTGGGTATGAAGAGGATAGCTTTGCATGATATCGTAGAACTAAAATATAAAAGTAGGTGCTGTTAGCATAAACTTAGAATATATTATAATATATTACAAATAGGGAGTGTGGAATAATGATGGGTCGGTGTACGTAATTGTCCTAGACAATTGTTAACAAGATCGGTAGTCGTTATTGCAATTTCATATGAGCGAGAGGCATAAGCTAACATACTTTCTCTACTTGGATCATATGCACTTATGATTGGAACTCTAGCAAGCATCCGCAACTACTAAAGATCATAAGGTAAAACCCAACCGTAGCATTAAAGTATCAAGTCCCCTTTATCCCATACGCAACAACCCCCTTACTCGGGTTTAAGCTTCTGTCACTCTATCAACCCAATATAAGCAAATAATGAACGTATTGCAACACCCTACAGCGGGAATCCTTGAAGTGTGCGTGGCATGAAAGGCACCATTGGGCAGCACCAAAATAAAGCATACAACTCAAACCAATCTAGATCATCAATCAACTCAAAAGACAAAAGAAATCTACTCAGAACATCATAGGATGGCGAAACATCATTGGATCACAATATGTGGAATAAAGCACCATGTTCAAGTAGGGAATTACAGCGGGGTGCGGGAGAGTGGACCGCTTAAAAGAGATGAGGAAGGTGATGAAGATGGTGAAGTTCATGAAGACGATCACCGCGGCGATGGTTCCCCCAGCGACACTCCAGCGCCACCAAGAGAGAGGGGGAGAGAGTCTCCCCCTTGTGCTTCCTCCTCCATGGCCTCCCCCCTAGATGGGGAGAGGTTCTCCCTCTGGTCCTTGTCCTCCATGGTGATGAAGGCCCCCTCCGGTTTCCTCCTCCATGGCCTCCAGTGATGATGGCCCCCTCCGGCAGGGTGCCAGAGAAGGCCTAGATTGATTTTTCATGGATACAGAGGATTACACCGGCAGAACTTCCGATCTAGGTTTCTTTATGGGTTTTTTTGGTATTTATAGGAATTTTTGGCGTCAGTCTCTCGTCAAGGGGGGTCCACGAGGCAGCGGCAAGACAGGAGCACCCTCCCGGGGTGTAGGGCGCGTCCCCCTACCTTCCCGTCGGCTCGGGACTCTTCTAGCGCAACTCCGATGCCTCGGAGGTCTCTTTTGGTCCATAAAAAAACACCGTAAATTTTCAGCCCATTCCGAGAACTTTTATTTCTGCACAAAAAACGACACCACGGTAGTTGTGCTGAAAACAGCGTCAGTCTAGGTTAGTTCTCATAAAATCATACCAAAAACATATGAAATTGTTGTAAACATGGCATGAATACTTCATAAATTATAGATACGTTTGAGACGTTTCAGAGTTGGATGAGATTCACCATGTAATTGAGTTAGTCTTGGTAGGGCTTGATCTCTAGTATCCATTATGTTTTGAGATTGATGTTGATATGACATTGCCATGCTTAATGCTTGTCACTTTGGGCTCAGGATCCATGATTTAAGATATGAACCATTTATCTTAGCACCATCATATTTATGTTCTAGATTCGATCTCGCAAGTCATATTCACCTATTACATGTTATGATCCGTAAACCCCAAAGTGACAGTATTCGAGATAGTTTCCGCTGATGATCGTAGTTTGAGGAGTTCATGTATTGCCTATGTGCCAATGCTTTGTTCCGGTTCTCTATTAAAAGGAGGCCTTAATATCCCTCAGTTTCCATATGGACCCCGCTGCCACGTTCTTTCCGTAAGCATGTATGACTATTTATGGAATACTTGCCTACATTATATTTATGAACTGGACCTACTTTTGTATCGCCCTAGGTTATGACTGTTATATGATGAATATCATCGAACGAATCTACTGATCCAATGCCTACGAATTACCTACACATTGATCTTGCTAAGTTACTACTGCTACTGTTACACTTGCTACAAAATCATTGATATCATTGTTACCGCTACTGTTACTGTTACCACTACTATCAAAACTATCATACTACTTTTGCTACTGATCACTTTGCTGCAGATAATTAATCTCCAGGTGTGGTTCAATAAACTCAGCTGCTAATACTTACAAATATTCTTTGGCTCCCCTGGTTTCGAATCAATAAATTTGGGTTGAATACTCTACCCTCGAAAATTGTTGCGATCCACTATACTTGTGGGTTATCAAGACCTTTTTCTGGCGACATTGCCGAGGAGCATAGATATTTGTTGAGTCACTTGGGATTATTATCTATTTATCACTATGAACAATCTGAAGGATACCAAGACTAAGATTTTTCCCTCTAAGACGAGGGGAGGTAAGGAACTGCCATCTAGCTCTGCACTTGATTCACATTCTATTTTGAGTAGACTTGCAACACCACCACATTCTATTAATCCTGATATGTCGCAAGTTATTGATGATGCTACTTCTATGAGTGCTACCCATGATGATGCTAGTACCTTGCTTGATGATAATGTGCCACTAGGAAAATTTCTTGATGAACCAATTGCTAGAGCTAAAGATATGGAGCATGCTGAAACTAATGATATTATTGAATCTGAAAATCTCGAAACACCTGTTAGACCTAACGCTCCTAGATATGAATTGCCTAAGATACCGGAAGATTATGTTATGGATGAGGAGACAACTAAAGATTTTCCTCCTTGCAATGATAGAGATGATCTTAGGAAATTATTATGCAAATTGAAAGAAAAATCTTTGAATGCTAAAATGAAATGTGATCCTAAGTTTTCTACTTCACTTATCTTTGTTGATGATAAGGATTATGAATTCTCTGTTGACCCAGAGTTAATCACTTTGGTTGAATCTGATCCTTTCCATGCTTATGAAAATGAAACTGTTGTGGCACACCTTACCAAATTAAATGATATAGCCACAATTTTGATCATGTGGATAAAATTTGCTACTATTATATTCTCAAATTATTTCTGTTCTCATTAAAGGGTGATGCTAAGATATGGTACTATACTCTTACTCCTGGTTGTGTGCGTAGTCCCCAGGATATGATTTACTACTTCTCTGAAAAATATTTTCTTGCTCATAAGAAACAAGCTGCCTTATAGGAAATATTTAACTTTATGCAAATTGAAGAATAGAGTCTCCCACAAGCTTTGGGGAGGCTTCTCCAACTGCTTGATGCCTTGCCAGATCATCCACTTAAGAAAAATGAAATATTTGATATCTTCTATAATGGACTAACCGATGCTTCGAGGGACTTCCTAGATAGTTGTCTTGGTTGTGTTTTGAGGGAACGAACTATTGAACAAGGTGAGGAATTATTGAATAACATATTGAAATATTATGATGATTTGAGTCTTCCTGAACCACCACCTAAACCCACTCCGAAGAAGAGGGGTATCTTATATCTCAGTCGCGAAGACATGCAAGAGGAAAAAATGTATGAAGGAAAAAGGTATTAAAGTAGAGGATGTTAAAAATTTACCTCCTATTGAAGAGATACATGGACTTGATACACCACCACCCAATGTGGTAGAGGTAAACTCTTTGATGAAATTTGATGAAAAGGATAATCCTTATAATATGAATCCTAGTCAGTGCCTTTATGAGTTTGATAACTACATTATAAAACAATATCACTTCAATGAAAATGTTATGAAACAATTGAAATACAACTCTGATATGATTGCTCGCTTGAGTGACTTATTATTTAGAATCTCCAATGATGACAGAGGTGTATGAAAACATGCCTCTATGGTTCACACTCAGTTAGAACAAGTTGCTAAATCTCAAAGACAATTGCTAGATGAAATGAACAATAATATCAATGTTCATGATGTTAGAGTAATGACTAGAGGAGGTAGAATGACTCAAGAACCACTTTATCCTGAGGGACACCCTAAAAGAATTGAAAAAGACTCAGATAATTAACTCTAATGCACCTAGTCCTTCTAAAAAGAAAAATGATAGGACTTTTCATACCTCTAGTGAACCTGAAATAGAAAAACCGCCAGACGATAATAATGATGTTTCTATCTCAGATGCTGAAACTCAATCTGGTAATGAACATTCACCTAGTGATAATGAAAAAGATAATGATGATGTTCATGAAGACACTTGACCAAACAATGATAAAGAACCAAATAATGATATTAAGATAGAACCAGCTGTTGATCTTGATAACCTACAACCTAAAAATAAAAGATATGATAACAGAGACTTTGTTGCTAGAAAATATGGTATAGAAAGAGAACCATGGGTGCAAAAACCCATGCACTTTCCACCTAAATCAACTAGTAAGAAATATGATAAAGAATTTGAACACTTTGGTGAAATGCTTAGGCCAGCCTTTTGTGCACTTGCTTGACTGATATTTTAAAGATGGCCCCTTATGAAAAGTGCATGAAATACATCATCACCAATAAAAGAAAGATACCGGAAAATGAAATATCCACCATGCTTGCTAATTATTCTTTTAAGGATGGAGTACCTAAAAAACTTGGAGATCCGGGAATACCTACTATACCTTGCTCCATCAAAAGAAACTATGTTAAAACTGCTTTGTGTGATTTCGGAGCTAGTGTTAGTGTTATGCCTTTCTCTTTATACAAAAGACTTGACTTGAATAAACTCACACCTACTGAAATATCTTTGGAAATGGCTGATAAATCAACTAACATACCTATCGGTATTTGTGAGGATGTGCCCGCTGTTGTTGCAAATGTTACCATCTTAACTTACTTTGTTATACTTGAGATGTCCGAGGACTACAACATGTCGATTATCCTTGGTAGACCCTTTTTGAATACTGCAGGGGCTGTTATTGATTGCAATCAAAGCAAGTTCACTTTTCATATCAATGGTAATAAGCATACAGTGCACTTTCGGAAGAAACAATTGCCAGTGAATGGTATTAATTTTATTGAAATATCTCTGGCAATCACAATTGGAAGTTTTCAACTACCTTTACCTACTACCAAAAAGAAATATGATATACTTATTGTTGGGGATATACATATCCCCGTTGAGGTAACTTAGTGTTTTACGAAAGTTCTTCAGTTTCATGCTAATCGAAGGTGGTTGTTAATAAGACTTGATCAACCTTATTAATTGATAATCTTTGAGAGGCACGAAGTTGATGGATTTAGTTGGCACTACCTTCTGTCATTACTTTTAGTTTTCCGTTTTTCTTAGTTAAACAAACCAAAATGCCATGTTTATCCCATTTTCTGGATTTTCCGTGCAATAAAAAAATGACCCAAAAATAAAAGTGCTTAGAATACCCTAAAAATTTAATACAATTTTTATGAATATTTCTGAATTTTTAGTGCAAATAACATCAGAGGGGGTGCAGCAGGTGGGCGCAACCCACCTGGGCGCGCTAGCAGCCCCAGGCGCACCCTGGTGGGTCGTGGTCCCCACGTGGCCCCCCTCACTTATCTCTTTAGCCCATGTCATCACCTTCCCCCAGAGAAAAATTACCATTTCTCTCCCTCTCTCTCTCTCTCTCTCTCTCTCTCTCGTGTTCTTGCTCTAAAACCCGCGGATTTCGATCTCTTTGCTTGAAGCTCCATTTCCAAAACTGTTTTGGTGGATTGCTACTAGATATTTGACTCCTCCGTTGCTGCAACTAGTTTTTGCTTTAGTGGATTATATTTTGAATAATTTGCTACTCTTGGTGCTGTTGTAGATGAGCTTGCATGTTGAATTCAAAGAGTTCTAAGTAGTTTGAATGCTTGATATGGCCTATATTAATCCTTATGAGTAGTTGCTATCAATCTTGTGAAGTCTTGTTGACAAAAAATTTGTGGACTAAATTTTTTCAGAATTTTATTTATAGGAATAAGATGAGTATCTTTAGGATGTTTGCTTCCAAGAAGAGCTCTAAGGGACACATTGGGGAATCGTTGGACAGTGACCTCCATACTCAGAGAAGGGCAGAGGTGCGATAATGCGAATGGCCGCACAACCCCTTCATGGATGGAGCCGGGTTCCGTCAAGAGTTCGCACAATTCGCTGCTAATGTTGGGCTCACCGACTTCATCACAACTGAGTGTGAAGAATACCATCTCCTTGCAAATTCCTTTATGCAAAGATTCCATTTGCTGAGTAGGCATAACCCTCCCAAGGTGTAGTTTAATTTATATGTTGAAACCCGTCAGATACCACTCACTAACTTTTCTGACATATGCTTGATCCCTTCTGATGAGGAAATAAGAGAGCCTAGACCTGTAGGTTTTGAGGACTTTTATCATACTCTGTCAGTGGGAGATGAGAGAGGGGTATCGAGTGTCACCACCACTAGCTTGCAGTTTCCTTCTGTGCATTATTTTGCTCTATTTATCGTGAAGTCTTTACTTGCTAGGGAGTAGGTTGGCACACTTAGTGCCCCTGATTTTGCTATATTACGCCATGCACTATACAACGATAACACTTATAGCCTAGGGGCCATTGTTGCACGTAGTCTGCACCTTAACGTGGCCAAGGGAAAAATTCATGGCGGGATTTATGCTACTCGTTTATGGAGTCACTTTAACATTCAGATTCACCCACATCATTTCGATCGCCAGGCGATGAAAGATCACCATTTTATTGATATTAATGATTATATTATTAATATTCCTTACAACCTGGTCTTTAGTGAGGATACCAGTGATATTATTCCATTGCTTGCACCTGCTTTGTTTGGTTATATTGCCAGGGGCGGATACAGGATCATGCCGGACGACATCATTGCCTACCGGAATGCCCAGGAGGAGGAAGAGGAGGAGCCTCAGGAGTGGGATGCTCAGGTGCCGGCTCCACAGCACTTCGAGATGGTGCCAGACGGCTACTACGGATGGTGATTACCAAACTAGGCCAAACCCCTAAGCCTGGGGGAGTACGTATTTCCACCGACATTACATTCATGCTCACACATTTCATTCCATTTGTCGGTGTCCACACTTTTTCATTGTACTATCCATGCTAAATTTATTTTTCACGCTTTCTTCTTGTATGTTTGAAAAACTTTGAGAAAACCCAAAAATATTTCTTGCTTCTTTTTGGTTTTTCTTTCTAGTTTAATTAGTTGTAATATTAAAAGAAAACCAAAAAGATTGCTCGATTCTTCTTCCTTTCAAATTGTTGGGAGCTTTCCCGTGTAAATAGTTTTTCTCATTTTTGTTTTTCTTCCTTTCATATTGCCTTCTTCAAGAAAAAATAAAAACTCCAAAAATATTTCAGTGTGTTTCTCTAGAATTCTTTTCTTTTTATTGAGTCATACCAAGGACAAGACCACGATGAAAATTTTGAGTGGCTCTCATATGCATTATTGTTGATCTAATAAAGAGCCCAAATTGTTTTGTCTTCTCCTTTTGAATAAAATGTTTGCAGATTCCATCTTAGTGCATGGCACTCTTGCACTATTATCATTTTCATATCATTCGATCATGCAAGTGAAAAGGCAATAATGACGATATTTGATGAAATGGCTATGGCAGAGAGATACGGGTATGAACTCGACTTGTTCTTCTTTTGTAAATATGTTTAACCAAGTATCCATGATTCAACCTATTAAGATCAAACATGTTTGCCATGACAATTAGAGATTATAGTTTCTCATGCCATGCTTAAGTAGCTAGGAGTGGATAATGATTTATCTTGGGTGTTAACATTGTGTTAAAATGATTGTGATGTGGTATGATGATATGGTATCCTCCTCCGAATGTTTCAAGTGGCTTGACTTGGCACATGTTCATGCATGTAGTTGAATCAAAACCAACACAGCCTCTATGATATGTTCATTGTATCAATATCCTACTCATGCTAGTACCCAATGTTTATTATTCATAATTCATGTTCATGACCGTTTTCACTCTATAGCTAGCCGCTTCTCAACCTATCTGCTAGCCTTCGCCGATACTAAGCGGGAATGTTGCTTGTGCATCAAAATCCTAAACCTATATGTGGTATTACCCTTCCGTTCTAGGTAAATTTGCATGTGACACCTCTCAAAACTTCAAACAAATATCTTTTTTGTGTGCCTGGATTATTCATAGAGCGACAGGGGGTATTTGGTGTCTTCCATGCTAAGCGGTTATTCTCATGATGAGTGTTTATTCACTCGTCCTTGCGCGAGAGGGGCGGTAATAGGGATTCACATTCCCGAATTCAAAAATTGCAAATAATTAAACAGAACTACCCCATGTCTGATGTTGGCATGTACGTTATCTGTGGATTCGGCTAGCCGTGGAGTGTGTTTGTTTGTGGAGGGGGATTTAACCTTTACTTTTACTACTTGGGAACCGCCACTAATGTGTAAATAGGAAGGGTGCATTTATCAAAATTTCATTTATCTCTGTTTTAAAAAGTTGAGCTCTGGCACCGCTACAAATCCCTGCTTCCCTCTACGAAGGGACTATCTATTTACTTTTATGTTGAGTGATCGCCTTCTCAAATAAGCACCAGATCTGAGATCACTATTGTTATCCTCATGCATTATGTATAGTTAATGTTGGATGCATCATGACTGGATCTTTTCTACCATGAATTACAATGTTCAGTCGCTGCTTGAACTTTGGAGGTGCTCCGCATTTATGTTTTGCGGTCTCAGAAAGGGCTAGCGAGATACCACTTTTGTCATATTATATCTTGATTGTTTTGACAAAGTGTTGGCTTTTGAGATATCTTATAATTGCTCGCTAGTTGATTATTCCATTGATATGAGTTAATAATGTCTAAGAGTTATTGTTGACATGGTTAGTCATGATCATTGCTGAAAACCTGGGTGCTGCTTAATCTTATTTATGTAAACAAGAGCAAAAGAGTTCATAATTCTTTTTCACTTTCAGTTTGTCAACTGAAGCAAAGGTATAAGCTTGGGGAGTTGATACATCTCCGTCATATCTAGTTTTCTTTAAACTTTTCCTCTTGTTTTGGACTCTATTTTGCATGATTTGAATGAAACTAACCCAGACTAATGATGTTTTCAGCAGAACTACCATGGTGTTGTTTTTTTTGCATAAATAAAAGTTCTCATATTGGAATGAAACTTCTTGGAGAATTATTTCAAAATAAAAGAAAAATACTGGAGCCAAGAACCACCGAAAGGGGCCCCTGGGTGAGCACAACCCACCAGGACGTGCCTCCCCTCCAGGCACATCCAGGTGGGTTGTTCCCACCTGGTGGCCCCGCAGACCCTGATTCCAACTCCATAAATACCTATTTTTCCAGAAAAATTGAAGGAGGGAGAATTATATCGTTTCATGATACGGAGCTGCGGCCACCTCCTGTTCTTCATCGGGAGGCCAGATCTGGAGTTCATTTGGGGCTTCGGAGAGGGGGATCTTCGATCTTCATCATCACGAACCCTCCTTCATCGCCAATTCCATGATGCTCCCCACCGAGAGTGAGTAATTACTTCGTAGGCTCGCTGGTCAGTGAGGAGTTGGATGAGATTCATCATGTTATCATGCAAGGATGAGGTGTCTAAAACTAGCACCTCTCACAATCTATCTTTAGTGTTGTCTTCTCTATTCCAGGAATTCCAAGATGTTTTCCCTGACGAGCTACCGCCGGGACTACCTCCACTATGAGGCATCGAACACTGCAATGACCTTATACCTGGAGCACCTCTTCCTAAACAGGCTCCCTACCACGTCAACCCCGAGGAAACCAAGGAGATCCAACAGCA
Organism: Triticum dicoccoides; assembly: GCF_002162155.2. Taxonomy (NCBI): domain Eukaryota; kingdom Viridiplantae; phylum Streptophyta; class Magnoliopsida; order Poales; family Poaceae; genus Triticum; species Triticum dicoccoides. Next base: position 241,109,605 of record NC_041386.1, on the reverse strand, counting down.
AGTACAACAACTCATTGACAACGGCCATGTACAACAAAGATTGAGCCCATGTGTCGTACCGGTAATCCTTGTTCCCAACAAAGATGGAACATATCACATGTGTTTTGATTGTCGTCCTATCAATGCTATCAATATTCGTTATCGTTACCCCATTCCACGCCTTGATGATATGCTGGATTAGCTCAGCGGAGCCACAATTTTTTCTAAAATTGATCTTAAAAGTGGCTATTACCAAATTCGCATCCAAGAAGGTGATGAATGGAAAACAGCTTTCAAAACCAAGTTTGGCTTATATGAATGGTTGGTCATGCCTATGGGCTTATCCGAAGCACCCGACACCCTTTATGTGTGTGATGCATTTTGTTGTAGCGTATTTGTTGTGGTCAATTTTGACGTTATTCTTGTTTTTAGCAAATCTCTCAAAGATCATGTCACCCATCATAGAACCATTTTGCAAACTCTTAGAAAAGAGCGCCTTTATGCTAATATGGACAAATGCATTTTTGGTGTTGATAAGCTAGTTTTGTTGGGTTTCGTTGTGTCTTCTAACGGTGTTCATGTAGATGACTCTAAGATTGAAGCTATTAAAACTTGGCCCCAACCAACAAACTTGTAACAAGTGCGTAGTTTTCTTCGCTTAGCCGGATTTGATTTTATCATCACTTTGTGAAGGATTTTTATCATCGTTGCTCTAGCTTTGCATGCCTTGAGTGAGAAAAATGCACCATTTGTTTGGGGACCATCTCAATATACCGGATTCAATGAAGTTAAGTAATTTGCTTACACATGCCCCTTTGCTTGCATTACCAAACTTTGATAAACCATTTGAGATACATTGCGATGCTAGCGGGTACGACATAGGAGGTCTGTTGATGCAAGAGAAGCGCCCCATAGCTTACTTTAGTGAAAAACTTTCCAGAGCACAACTTAACTAACCCATCTATGACAAAGAGGTATATGCATTAGTGAGAGTCTTGCATGTTTGGGAGCATTATCTCCGCCCTCATGAGTTTGTTATCCACAGGGATCATGAAGCACTTAAATATCTTAAGGGTCCAACTAAGTTGAAAAAGCTTCATTCTAAGTGGAGTGAATTCATTGAGTATTTTTCTTTTGTCATCAAATACATCAAGGCAAAGAAAATGTTGTGGCGGTTGCTCTTTCGCATAGTTGCATGCTTGTTACCCAACTTGAATTGAATGCCATTGGCTTTGAGCACATAAAAGACTTGTATGCGTATGATCCTACTTTTGCTATTCCTTAAGCCAAATGTTTGACGCATACGTCTTGGGAATGCTATTACATCAAAGATGATTATCTTATGAGAGCTTACAAACTATGTATCCCCGAGTCTTCTCTTCGTTTGTTACTTTTGCAAGCTCATGGAGGACTTATGGGAGACACTTCGGACGCGACAAGACATTCGCCACACTCTCCAAGAACTACTTTTGGCCCAAGATGTTCGGCGACGTCTCATGCTACACCAACCGATGCTCTACATGTCACAAAGCTAAGTCTAAAGCTCAATCCCATGGTCTCTATATACCACTTGCAATTCCATATCACCCGTGGGAAGATATTAGTATGGACTTTGTGCTTGGTTTAGCTCGAACTAGGAACGACAAAGATTTCGTGTTCGTTGTTGTGGACCAATTCTCTAAGATAGCTCATTTCATTCCATGCAACAAGAAAGACACATGTTGTAAATCTTTTTGTAGGGAAATATTGCGCCTACATGGAGTGCCAAAGACGATTGTCTCGGATCGCGACTTCAAGTTCCTAAGTTACTTTTGGAAGACTCTATGTGCCAAGCTTGGAATCAAGCTTTTGTTCTCTTCAGCATACCATCCTCAGACTGACGGGAAAATGGAGGTCACGAACCGGACCCTATCTACACTCCTACGCGTCTTGATCAATAAGAACATCAAAGAGTGGGAAGTGTGCCTACCAATCGCCGAGTACGCCTACAATCACACAAGACACTGTACGACCGGCAAGTCCCCCTTCGAGGCCGTCTATGGATTCAAACCGTTGTCCCCATTGGACATTATTCCTCTACCACTACAAGAGTGCGCCAACATGGACGCGAGTGCACACGTAAACTACCTCAAGAAGATGCATGAAGATACACAGCACACCATCAAGCACCAAGTTCAACGACTTGCGACCAAGCTCAACATCAACAAGCAACCGATGATATTCCACATTGGATATCTTGTTTGGCTACACCCGCGCAAGGACCGCTTCCCCAACGAACACAAGTACAAGCTTCTACCTCGAGCCGATGGACCCTTCAAGGTGCTCGCACACTACAACAACAATGTCTACAAGATCGACATCCCACGCGACAAGTACTCCGTCAGTGACATCTTCAACATCAAAGATCTCTCTCCCTACCATGGCGATGAGGTTTTTGATCCGAGGTCAGATCTTTCCCAAGGGGGGGCGAGATGATGCGGAGCATCCACGGTCATCCCCATGGATACTACCATGACTACCCAAGCACCAAGTGGACCCATGACAAGAGCTCGCACATGTGCTATTCAATCTAAGGTGACATCTCTCCTACTTGAGTTCCCCTTACTTTCGAATGAGACATGGCTTCTGCGTAAGTCAGAAACACTATGTGTAATCAGGTACAACACACAAGCTACTGCACTGAGAGCTGAGTAAGAAGGATCAGACACCAACTCACTATTTAGCCTGGAAATTCCAGCCAGAGCCCGGAACCTCCGGCTCCCGAAATCTCCGGCCACCCCGGAACCTCCGACCTCCGACGACCCAGACGAACCCGGGCGTGCCAACACTCCCGGAACCAGCCTGGAACCTGGACCAGACCTTCTGGCCGCCGGAACATCCGGTCTGCCTGGACCTTCTGGCCCCCGGACCCCAGCCTCGCTCACGCCGTGCCAACTCTCTGGCTAGCCCGGACACCGCCCGGAGTCCTGCCCGGAACCTCCGGCGCCTAGAACTTTTGGCCAACCCCGAAACTTCCGGCCCTGCCTACACGCAATGACTTGGGCCGAGGCCCGTGTACCCTTTTGCCCCCTAGACTATAAATACTCTTCTCCTACCTACGTTTTAGGGTTAGCATAGGTTTAGCTCATTTGAGATATAGAGCTTTGCTAATCCACTTGATACCTTCTCCATCAGAGTTCACGACCTCTACGGAGAGGATCCACCAAGTGGATTCAAGACCCCATCACGGGAAGACCCCTTAAGACCTCCTCACAGAGAAGACATTTTGTATCGTCCTTTGTTGCGTTTGGACCTTGTATCACTCTTCATGATAATGGATCTAGAACATGTGTGACTGTTTCTCGTTGATTTGAGTGTTTCCTCTTGTTTCCCCTCACGTTTTCCCTCTCGTGTTCTTCGTCTTCTTCACGGGATCCCCTCCAAATCGTGAAATATCGACGCTAGGGTTTCCACCCTACATCACTCGGCAAATCCTATTTGGCACTGCAGGCGCCCGCTACTGTGTATTTTGCAAACGGGCGCCTACAGTGTACCAAGCTAGGTCGGCCCATATTATTTCCGCAAATTCACAAAAAAGGTGTTGCAATTGGCTTTGAACCCGTGACCTTGTGTTCGGAGGGAAGGGCACTAGCCATTCGGCCATCCCAGCCGTATTGAAAAACATTCATTTCTCTCTTCTTATTTCTTTCTTCAATCGTGGTTTTTCTTCTGCACGTTTTCATTCACTTTTTAGTTTTTCTCCTTGCTTTTCCCTTTTTTATTTTTTAAATGCATGGATTCTTAAACGAATCATGAACTTATTATTCAAAATCGATGAACCTTTTTTCCAAAATCCATGGACTTTCATTCAAATTCATGAAGATTTTTTCAAAATTGATGAACTTTTTTCAAATTTGTGAACTTTTTTAAAAATGGATGAACTATTTTGCAAATTTGATGAACTTTTTTTCAAATTGATTGAACTTTTTCAAATTGAATGAACCTTTTCAAATTCAATGAACTAATTTTCAAATTTTCATGAACATCTTTCAAAATCAATGAACTTTTTTCAATTTTTTGTGAACTTTTCTTAAAATCAATGAACTTTTTCCAATTTTTTGTGATCTTTTCTTAAAAATTATGAACTTTTTTAGAACCGATGAACTTTTCAAGTAATTTTTAAATTTAACTAAACGTTCTATTAAAATCAATAACTAGAACTCTTTTCTATTAGTGGATACGAAGATGAGGTTGGTCTAGTAATTGTTGCTTTAGTCTGTAGATCTCAGGTGGTGAGTTCGAACCCCAGCTCTCCCACTATTTGTTTTTCATGTTTTTCTTTGTTAGTAGGTAATGGGCCACATTCGAAACCGGCCCAATCAAGAAACATGAAGGTGCCAAGTTGTCTAACCCGCACTGAAGGCACCGACTAGGGGCTCCGGGAGTCCTCCCCCCACTCCAATTCGGCTTCCAAGTGGAAAAGGTGGGGCCTCTATAATGCCCCGAGTTCGATGCGCCAGGTGTCTTCCAGTTATTCATCGTCGTTGCCATGACATTTGCTTGTGTGTTGCATTTTGCCATGTCATCATCTCCATTTCATCATCATGTTTTTCAAACTTGCATCCGGTCACTTTCTCCGTTTTTCGTTTCGGAATCCGACACTCTCACATGCACCCATTGCGCCTCTCAGATCTCATTTCGCGAGCGGGATAAAAACATTCTCGGAATGGGCCTGGATTTGTCGAGTGGTCTTGGTACATCACTGGTAGACCGCCTGTCAAATTTCGTTCCATTTGGAGGTCGTTTGATGCCCCAACGGTTAACCACGTTAACCGAAGCCCTCCTACTCTTTGCGGCCCAGCATCCTCGACAACAGCCCACTAGCCCATCTAAACCCCCTCCATGCTCTTCGTCGTTCGATCACGATCGTGTGGGAGAATGCCACACCTTAATAGCCCTCTCCTAGATCCCATGACCTATATATTAGCCTCCCCTCCACAATTTTTGGGCGAACCCTAGTCTACCTCCTCCTCCGCTGCCGGACGTGTCCGCCTGGACCGGACGCATCCACACCGCCGGCCCGCAGCCTCTCCCAGCGTACCACGTGGCCCGGCCGCCTCTCTCCAGCGCGCCCCACCGCCAGGCCCGCCGGGGCTTGAGGCCGGCCCGCCCCAGGCCGAAACCGAGCCGCACCTGACCTTCCCGCGCGCCCCCCTGCGCCCCGTTTCCCGGCCCCGCAGCTCGTCAGACCTCCGCCGCCGCCGACCTCTCCAGGTCCCTGTGCCGCCTTGCCTTGTTCTCTCCCCCTCCTCTGCCTTCTCTCTCTCTCTCTCTCTGCTCCTGACGCTCACCCCGTTAGCGCTGCCGTGCAGGAACCTCGCCACCGGCCCCATTGTGCATCGCACCGCAGAGTTCATCGCCCGCCGCCGCCGGGAATGGGTTCCCCGGGGCCAGATTCGACCAGATCCACCGCCCTATGGCCTCCTCCGGCCAGATCCGCCGACTCCCGGCCCGGCCCCCACTGTTGCGCCATCTCGGTGTTGCGCCTCCGCCCTGCCTCCCCCCGATCCAGGAGGGATCGAGGAGGAGCGACCGCGTGGGCCCCGCGAGCTCGACCCAGCTCCGGGCCTCTCCTCAACCCAGCCCCCGTGTCCAAGCCAGCCTGCCCGACCTCTTCCTCAACTGGGCCAGGCCCATGGTGAACCCTGCTGCAAAATCCCGCCCCGGGCGTTGTTTAGTTTGCCTGCGCTCAGTTCTGATTTTTGGCTAAGTCTTTTTCGCCTGAGGATAATCATCATATTGCATTTTGGCATGCTTGTATCTCGGTAACCGTGCATCAGATTGAACCAATATAGAAATGTAAATTGATCTACTCTTTGTGCTCTTAATGTTGGTGGCTGTTTAATTCATGATAGGATGCATCTTCTTGTCATAATCATCATTGCAAGAGTGCTAAATGATGTTAGTTGCTGGAGATTGTCATAACTTGCTGATTTGTCTTTTTCATAGCATTTTGTGTGTTTATCTTTTGAGAATCATGTCTACATGTTTTAGAATCATATTCATGCCATCTTTAAAGTGGTGTAATCCATGTATTTTTATGTGCCCTTTCATGACTAGCACAAGCATGCAAAGTAGGGTACTTGCTGTTGTTGATTTCAGTGACTATGATTTGTAGTTAACTTTATGCTACAAGTGAATCCATGCATAATCTAGAGATACTCAATAAGGGTGGTTTGTAGTTCTTGTTAAGCTCTATCCATCCATGCCTTTTTTGCAATTATGGCCTGATGTAGCTTGTTGTTACCATGCTCTAAAGTTGCTAAATAATGTTGTTGTCAGCCTGTTAACAGTAAGTTCATTCTTGCCATGTGAATAGCTAGTGATCTATGCATCCTATGACCATGTTCTTGACATGAGTAGTTGCACAAATATGCCTTCTTGCTGTTGGTTAAAGTCACATGCCTTGAAATGCTTTTTGGTGAGCTTCACAAGCTCGCAAACATGTCTACTTGTCATTATTCCTGCCATGTTCAGTTTATTTCACTAAGTCTGTGAATCTGTTATCATTTGCATTCTTGCCATGACATTTTGAGCATGTTCTAGTGCTTTGTAGCAGTAGCTTAGTTTTCATGTTTTGTAGTGCTTTACCTGTACACGCCTGCTATATCATTTGATGCCATGATATGTTCATGCATATACTTTTGTTGTTTCAAAATATGCATCATGAATCTATTTTCAGCCTTACTTTGTTTTTCACTAAGTTTGAGAATCGGTTATGTCTTGATGATTGCCATTGATCTATGGGTTATATGGAGATGCTTAGTAAAAATATTTTTCCATGTTTAACCTGTACTTTAATGCCATGCTTTTTTTTGTCATGATCTTGCACTATAGCATGTTTGTTTCATGCCTCCAACATGTCAACATGTTATTTCTACTCACATGGATGCCCTACTTTTAACCAAGTCATAATCTGTGTTATAAAGTGGCTTGTTGCATTGATCATGTTGGTTTAATCTTGATGCCTATGAACATGAATCTTGTTGTTATTTGAAGCATGTAACATGTACTTTGAGCGCATATGAAGTTTGTGTCCATATGTTTCTTGTAGCATGTTGTTTCCTTGATTGCAAAGTGCTTAGTTGCTGTTTTGGGCACATTGTGTTTGAAAATTGTATTGAGTGTATGTGTTGAACAGTGGCTCCGTTTGGAGCATGCTCTATATGAAACTTGCTAGGTTTTTCATGTAGTTTCATCATGCCATGTTGCATCCATGTTTTGGAGTGTTTGTGATGTTGTGTTGCATGCATTTTGCATCAATGCCATGTTAAACTTGTTTTGCTCATATCTTCTAGGCCGTAGCTCCGAATTAAATGAACCTTATATGTAACTTGACTAGAAAGACGCGTAGATCATCTTGGTGCACTTTAACTTTATGTTTAACAACTTTAATATAATGTTTTGTTCAGATCAGTACCAATTTTGAAATTTGCATATGGGGAGTTTCCGGAATTGTTATATGTTGTTTACGGCCTCAATTAAACTTGCTTTGATGTGTTGCTCTTGTATGCATCCTCTCTTGCCATTAGTAGCATCATATAGCCTTTTCATACATCATACTTCGTTGAGCATCATGTATTTGTTTATGTGTTGTGTGTTTACCATGTTGTTTGCTTCTTTCTGGTTGTGCTCCTTCTCGATAGTTCTTGTTCGTTGCGATTGTGAGGATTCGTTCGACTACGTGTGATTGTCTACTTCATGGACTCGTTCTTCTTCCTAGCAAGATTTCGGGTAAGATCACCATCACCTTGGATCTCACTACTATCTTTGCTATGCTAGTTGGCTCGATGCTATGGCTATGTCGCGCTACCTACCACTTGTTTATCAAGCCTCCAAAATTGCCATGATAGCCTCTAACATTTTTACCCTTCCTAGCAAACTGTTGTTTGGTTATGTTACCACTTTGCTCAGCCCCTCTTATAGCGTTGCTAGTTGCAGCTGCAGCTGTAGGTTGTTCCATGTTGAGACATGGATATCTTGGGATATCACAATATGTCTTATTTAATTAATGCACATATATACTTGGTAAAGGGTGGAAGGCTCGGCCTTTTGCCTGGTGCTTTGTTCAACTCTTGCCGCCCTAGTTTCCGTCATACCGGTGTTATGTTCCTTGATTTTGCGTCCCTAACATGTTGAGGGTTTAAGGGCCCCTCTAGACAGTTCGCTTTGAATAAAACTCTTCTAGCAAGGCCCGACATTGGTTTTAACATTTGCCATAATAATATTGAAATAAATAATTAATTGGCATAGGGCATCATGAACCCGAGGATTCTTTTCTACGTACAAGGGGGCCAGTGCTGATGGTGTTGGTCCCAATAGAGCAGCTTGCGGCGCCGCCCCTTGGCAACTTGGGGTATTTTTGTCGCTGTAACCATAGCTCATCCGCCATGCCCTGAGACGAGATACGCGCGGCTATTATCAGGCTGTCGGCACGTCGGGAGGTCTTGTTGGAATTGTTTTACCATTATCGAAATGTCTTGTGCACCGGGATTCCGAGTCTGATCGGAGGGTCCCAAGATGGAGGATTGTCTCCATGGATCATGAGTTTGTCATGGGCTAAGTTGGGACACCCCTTCAGGGTTTAAACTTTCGATAGCCGTGCCCGAGGTTATGTGGCAGATGGGAATTTGTTAATATCCAGTTATAGTGAACTTGAAGTAAACTAAATTAAAATACACCAACCGCATGCGTAACCGTGAATGTCTCTTTTTGGGAAGTTCGAACGGAGAACATGGTTGGGTTATGTTTGAATGTAAGTAGCTCACGATTACTTCTTGATCATTACTAGTTTGCGACCATTGTGTAGTTTCTCGTCTTATTCTTGTACTCGTAAGTTAGCCACCATACAATGCTTAGTGCTGCTGCAACCTCACCACTTATCCTTTTCATACCCATTAAAGTTTGCTAGTCTTGATACGCATGGTAATGGGATTGCTGAGTCCTCATGGCTCACAGATTACTACAACAATAGTAGCAGGTACAGGTAATGCGATGATCATGACGTGAGAGCGATGTTTACTTGTTTTGGAGTTCTTCTTCTTCTTTGTTGATCTTGGGTTAGGTTCCTGGTCGGCAGCCTGGGCTAGCAGGGTGGATGTCGTTTGAGCTTCTGTTTGTGTTTCATCCGTAGTCGGATGTTGTTCTCATGTATGATGTATGATGTATTCTTGTGGCATTTTTATGCCCTTTGTATGTATCCCCAACTATTAAGTAATGGTATGATGTAATGATATCCACCTTGCAAAAGCGTCTCCAATATGCGCTTCTATCCTTGGTGGGACCTTCGAGTTCCTCTAGGATAGGGTTGCATATCGGGTGTGACAGCCTCCCCCTATTGGGCCCATGTGGCCGAATTCTCCTTCCACCACTTAGCCTTTTAAGGCTCGTTAATATTTAATTAAATATAAAAGACTCCTAAATATTATTAGATCCTTTAATATTAATTTAACATCTTCGTAAACAATTTCGACCTATATATTTCTGTCGGTAATACTCACTATTGTCCGATAAACTCTGAAACCCTTCCGGTGACCTTGAAGCGCTTTCGGTTTCTCTCGAAACTATTTCAAATGTTAGTGAAACTATTTGACAAATGTATTCTCAATATTTCCCTGTCCTAATAACACTCAACAGATCATGATTACCTTAAGCTTGTGACCCTGCAGGTTTGGTAAAACATAGACATGAACAAAACCCCTTTTGTTCAATGGCCAATAGCGGAACCGTGGACATCCATATCCGTCCCTATGAGTACACGAATGTCATTCGAGTGAACCTTTGGTTATCATGTGTTATTCATTTTCTTCATGATATTTACAAAGCCCGAGGTGAGATATATCAGTATCTTCTTAAATCGCACACATGCTCACTATACCGGTCTCCTCGTTATTGGTTTTGTTCTACCTTCGGGTTGACATGTTCCGGCATCCCCGTAACATAGTCACATGTGACATGTTCCGGCATACCATCACATCGAGAGGTACCTAAGAATATCTCTCCATCATCGGAGGAGCAAATTCCACTCTCGAGCTATCTAGTCCCTTATCAAACTTTTTGATGATCCTATAAGTTGTTGTTATGATCACGGTGTTACAGATGACTTTTGAGAAACCCCAATGTTAATCATACTGTAAGAAGTGACTACGATACTCTCATGGTCTAAGGAACTGAATCACACATTAACACTTCATGTTATAACAATTGACTTCTGATGATATTATCTGAAAGTACAACAAACAAGTTTGGGTCTATTCAATACGATCATTCTTCTAGCGTCATACTCTCAATGTTGTTTTTAGTACTATCATTATACTTAACGGTATCCTAACATCCAAGAAACATGATCAACAACAACACTTGAGCTAGTCTTAGTTATATGCAAGACTAGGAACAAAATTTTATCGTTTATCATTTGACACGTGCATATGAGTTTTCCACTGAATCGCGTATTCCAGGATCATAGCAGTTATCGCATAAAATATAAACTCTCAAGTATGAATATGGAAATATAATAATATTATTGCCTATATGTAGTGACCCAACCCGAATGGATCAAGTCTCTGTGCTTAAGTGTCATCCCTGGATCGGTATGCTGACACACACGGTACTCGAGGATTTATAACAGAGGTAAATCACATGTATAAGTAACGTAAAATACTATTACCTCAATCCAAATAGAGGAAGTAACAAGGTTGTGGATTCCCATCAACACCAACGGCAAAGTTGAGTGTAGAAATCGTAACCCTAACGTATCACTTACTCGTCGTAAGAAATCCTGTAACATGAGACGTTGCAGCCACAAAGGGTCAGTACATTGAATGTACTGGCAAATTCACACCATAGAGAATGATGAACAATGGCTATCACTACATGCATATTTGGCTGGTGGAAAAGCTCTACGGTTATAAGGTTTTTGCGAAAAGCCAATTTTTCCCTACTGCAAAGAAATAGATTTTATTTTACTATCATGGTGGTTGTTGAACATTGAGAATGGTTGACAGCATTCTCAATCCCAATTAAGTAACATCATTAAACCCAACAAACTTAATTTAAAGTAACATGATGAGATTCACATGATAATCCAAGTACTAGATACTCAAGATGTCCATAACCGGGGACACGGCTAACCATGATTAGTTTATACACTCTGCAGAGGTTTGCACACTTTTCCCCACAAGACTCGATCTCCTGTGTTGGATATCTCGCACTGCACGGTGTTTGAGAAACGGATGACCGAGACATAGTCTTTCAGAAGTGCTAGCACCTTACGATCGGGTAGACCATACCACCTACATCCCCAACATCTGCTAGTCTACCACTATAAGAGTTCGCACGACTTAGTCAACTATGCTAGAGCCCATAATAGCTTGTGGCTGCACACGGAAGTTTCTAGCATGAAAAATCTCATGATCCCTTTGAGCCTGGGTGGCGGTCCATAAAAAAATAGGCAATCCTGGTCTACCCAGGTGGCTAAACAGGCAATCCTAGAATAACCAGGTGCCTCAATCCACCCAGATGTGTGTTTAAGTTGCCACCTTAAGTAAACCATTAATTAACAATCTCACATCTGTCATGAATACTCTCAAAACCCAATCCACGTCTACGAGCATAGCATGGCAATATAAGCATAATGTAATAGTAACTCCCAAGGGTTTGATAATAAACAGGTGATAGGTTCCTACCTCATCAACTACTTCCCATCCCACAATTTAATTAGATCCTAATCATGCAATGTTGGAGGTTTGATCTAATGCAATAAAAACTGGGTATGAAAAAGGTATGATCAAAGTGTGAACTTGCCTGCAATGTTGATGAAGATGATTTGCACTCAAAAATCTTGATAGATCTACTCGTCACACTCCGATCAATCTATCGTAAGCAAGCAATAGTAACCATACATAAGCAATCACTCAAACGATCAAAAAGATCAAAGAAGTCGATTCGGAAAACATCAAAACCAAGCAAATAGCTCTTGCAACATAAAACAATTTCTAACAGTACCAAAATTATATGAATTTGGCCTTATCAAAAAGTTTAGGTCAAGAGCTTTGATTTGCAAAAAGAATCAACTCAAACGGAGCTACGAAACTCAAGTTATGTTCAAAAGAAGTTTGAATATAAATCTAAACAAAATTCGAAATTTGAAAATTTCAAAAAACATGTTTGGGTTGGATTACTGGATAGAGGGGATCATAACGAAGAAGTGGGTGTTGGTTTCGTTGGATTTGGACAAGCGAGTAAAAAGTTATGGCTATTTGAAAAATCGGGGCCAAGCTGCTTTACGGAAGAAAAAAAATAGATACAGGCTAGGGTCTAATGTATAAATACGTAGACTAATTGATAATCTAATTATTTTATCGTATTAGTCTAAAAAAATAATAAACTATGAAAGTATAAGAAGAAAAAAAAACAAAGAGAGATACCTTTATAAGACAGACAAAAGATGACTTTGGAGAGAAGAGAAAATTTCTAGAAGTCGCGCCGGAGAGGAGAAATATATTTTTCTTAAATGAATTTAGTCAAACCAAAATATTGATTTAATCCGAATCGGATGATTTTTGGAGGCTCTATGGATCTATATTTATTGGTGAAAAGGAGGTTTAAAGGTCAAAGGCTAGGCAATATGGAACTAAACATAGACGAAAATATACGAAACAGAGAAGAAAAGAGAAGGATGGGCCTAAAGGCCTTCGGCCGGCCGCGCGCACGATGCGGTGCAGTTTATTTTTTATTTTTGGAAAACTCGGCCTAAGAAAAAAAAGAAAGAAAAACTGAAAAGGCTGGCTAGGCCTGGCCCATATAGGATAAAAAAAATAGGGCGCCCGCTGGTACTATGATGCGCACGTGGGCGACAGTTAGTTTCAGGCGCGCGCGTAGTTTTTTTAAACAGAATGCGATAAACTAAAAAAACGAAAATAAAAGTAAAACTTTATATAGGCATATTATATATCAAAATTTTCAGAAAAAGATTTTCTATGAAATGAACATTTTTATTACTTCAAATAAAATCCACACAAATTCAGATAAATCAAAGAGTGCTACTGGTCTACTAAAATCCAACAAAATTCATTTTAAAAATACCAAAATGATTTCAATTTAATTTTTCTCCAATTTTCTAATGTAGGGAATCATGTTACCCTAATTTCCATATATTTTATTTTTGGAGAAAAATAATTTGAATAAAACTCAAATAAATCCAAATTGAAAATTAATTCCAAAAGGACCTTGAAATTGATCCTTTGAAACTCCCAACTCATATTTCATATAATTTGAAGAAGTCATTTTATCTTCGCTCGTGAAAATCATTGAGTTGCATAAAGTTTAAGAATTGGAAATATTCTCAAATGAAATTCAAATATTTTCAATACCCCTTGTCATTTAAATAAATGGAAGAAATCATGTCATCTTCTCTCCAGGGTTTCGTGGTGAAAAGAATTTGAATTCACGGAGATCATAAAATGCAAAGGTGAAAGTTTGGGAAAGTCCTTTTATTCCCTCTCATTTAACTTTCAAAAAGCTTCGAATTTCACTCACTTTCAGTCAATCAATCAAACATTCAATCAAATCTATCTATTTATTATAACATTCCAGAATTTATAATTTTGGGATGTTACAAACCTACCACCCTTAAAATGAATCTCGTCCTCGAGATTCGGAGAGGCTAGAAAGAAATAGGTTAGGTTCGGGGTCTTCTCAAAATCCATCAATCATCACAAGGGGTCTGGGTGCTACCACCCTTAAAATCCTTGTTACGGTTCCATCAAAACTCATATACTCCATCCTTATTCTTGGCAGTGTCGGTCTTCTCAGTTCGTAAGGATAATTCCTTATCCGGGCTCTTCCGGTAGTGGCATGGTGGTAATCCAATTATGGTTTCTCCTGCAGGAAATGGGTCTGGGTTGATCCTCACCGTATAACCTACGGTTGGCAACAACTGCCGTGTACAAGGGAAAAATACTTATACCATTCTAAGGTTCAAACAAGGTTTAATATTGTCGTCTCTCTACTATAGGCAAGTCACTCAGATTTACCATCCCATATAGCAAGGCGAATAATAAGAGTAAGTCGGTATGGTGATCAATCCACCCCGCACCCAAATCATTACCTTGTATACGGTTTAGCGAATCTCGCATTCTAACACTCGGTCATCCTCACAAGCATTGCAGAATTTCTCTTGTCCACGAACTGCGTTCGGAATAATCCATTGATTCTGCAAGCCAAACAAATATCTATCGTTCCTTCACCACTCTTAGGTTTTGCGTAAACTCCTATAAAATCATCGGTTGATAAGTCGTAACTCCTTCCAGGATTTTTTTTCCTTCAGCAAAATGTGCTTGCTTCTTGGCAGGTCCTGGGGCCTGTGGGTTATGGCCCATCTTATCACTTGTAGTCCTTGAACTTATCATCGGGCAACTGACCATTATTCCAACTTCCAGCTTCCTAGTATTCTTAAATCCATCCAATTGTAATGTCTTCCTTCCTTCTATTGGCACCAAACTAGGACATGATTACTCAGACTTATCATGGAATTTCCCTTGATCCATATTTCCAACATCATACCTCCTTTATATCCAATAGTAATTTATCTCTTCATCCTCGTGGGATATCCCACATACCGAGATAAAAACTTATACTTATGGAGGCCATATTCCACATCATTATCCTTTCCAGGGTCAAGCGTCCTTACAGGGGAATATTGGCCATCTCTGCATGGCACTTTTTCAACTGGGAAACGTGAAACACATCATGAACTCCTGACAGTCCTTTGGGTAACTCCAACTTGTTGGCCACTTCTCCCATATGCTCCAAAACTCGGTATGTCCTACAAATCTCGGGGCTAATTTTCCCTTAACTCCAAATCGTTTAATTCCTCGCAGAGGGAACACATGAAGACATGCTCTATCTCCAATTTCATAGACTACCTCCTTGAGTTTTTTTGAGTCTACATAACTCTTCTGTTGGTACTGAGCTACCTTCAGTCTATCTCGAATCAACTTAACATTCTCTTCTGAGTCCTTGATCACATTTGGTCCAAACAAGTGACGGTCTCCAACTTCATCCCACATACTCTTGGGGTATCACACTATCGAGACAAAACTCGTATTCATTTTGTCCGAAATCCACTCAGTGGAGTATCCTTATCTTTTCCAGGGGTCAAGGGTTCTTACAGGGTACTACCACCCTTAAAATGCACAAATCTTCCATAGACCATATTTCTCATATCCTCAGAATGGCCAAAATTCTTCTTCATAGAGTAACAACTCATAAGATCCATATCAGTACCAACGATGCTAACTTTATTCATTCTCAAGTGATTACAATCTCTCGCTTTTCCATTACATGTCTCAACTCAACACCTCAATATAAAAGAAAATGTTCTCACTTCTACTACTCCATTTCTTTTGTTGCATCTCAACTATCTAGCACAAGTTTCCTTCTCCTTGGGGCATTCTCTGGCAAAGTGCCCTGCTCCATTACAACTAAAACAATTTACTTCTGACAAGTATCGAGGTTTCCTTTTTGGGCAATTGTTGAGGTAGTGCCCTGACTCCTTGCACCTGTAACAGGTGATATGACTCAGGTCCCTCCTGGGCTCCAATCGGTTTCTCTTCCTGGACTTTTCCATTCCAATCAGGGCTTCTATTTCCTGTGGGTCATATTCTACTTCCTTTGTCGGGAATTCTACTAGATCCCCATTCAAACAATTTTGGGAGATGTGTCCTTCTTCTCCACATGAATAGCAAGACTTAGTGCAGGGTTTACTCGGGTATTCTTTAGGTGGGTCTTCCATATCTTCCTTCATCACAACTTCTTCTAAAATTTCCATGAGGGCTCCTTTCATTACTTCTTTCTTCTGCTGGATGGTTCGTTGTACCATGGGGTAAATGTGACACTGAGCAGGATAGTGGGTAGTCCCTTCACACAACAAACAAGTAATCTGCCTAATTGGGCATTCTTCAACTAGGTGACTTCCTTCACAATTAGGGCATTCATCCTTGTGTTCTTTATGGGTGTGTCCTATTTCTCCACAAATCTTACATGCACAAGGTTTCTTCACACCCTTTCCATAAGGCTTCAACTTCTGGGACACAAGTTGAGATCTCTGCAGAGTCAACTTTAATTCTTTCCAAGTGGTTACTCCTTGCCATCCGTTGATGGTTTGGTATATCCTCCACCAAGTAGCAGCACCTCTTTCAAAGCACTGAAGAGCATGCTGGGTCATATCATGTCCAACTATAGGGTTATTCTTCATGTGATCCTACATGTTCTGAATCCATTGGTCCGTCTCCAATTGACTCATCGGTCCAGAAAATATAAGCTCATCTCCATTCATCATCTATTGGGTCCATGGGTTTGGGGTGAGATAAGAGAGATAGAGAGGGATACACACAATGCAAACAGCAGTTTTGAAAAGACAGATTTTTGTTGTGGCTGTCGAAAAACATCAAACAAATGACAACTCACAATCGTCGCATCTAACGTAGGTATATAACAGGGGTTTGGTCTTCTAAGGTCAATAAATCTTCAACGTCTCCAAACTCTACAAGCCTTGTTCATGCCTCCAATGGATTCTTCCGATCATGCTTGTCTTCTCAAGTTCTTTTGCCAGATCATCTCTGTTGATGTGAAATCTCTCGTGACATTCTTTAATACTCTGGAGTTGCATTTCAAACTTCTAGGTTTCAACATCCTTGGCATGAACCATGGTCTAGTTCCTAACGAATCTCCGGTTTCTCGAGTTTTTCTCCTCCAGCTTGCTACTTTAGCTTCTTGGACCTAAGTTCTTCAAGAAATGCTTCCTTGTCAAAATATGGCTTCATGGAGCTCCACCTTAAACTTCTTGATGTACTACTCCAGATCCTGGTGATACACCGGCTAAGGTTAAAACTTCATCTTACTGATAGGTTCTCCATCAGCCTTCTTCCATCAAATCCATTCTGAAGAAATGCATCCTTAACTCAGCAGGTGACAATAACATCAGCGGCGATGACATCACGGATAACCGTGTTCCTGCCCTTGTCATTGCCAGGAGCTATCTTCCATAGTTGATATCTCCTGCCTTAGGGTTTTCTTGACAAAACTTTGAGTTCTCATGCTCCATGCTCCGGTCTTTGTCCGATACACCTTATCTCGGGTATTGACAACTTCCATAGTCTGCCAAGTTCCATAAGGGTTGCCTTCCTAGGTCACACAAATCTGGAAATTCCTCAGAGCCTCCAATTTTCCTAGTCTTCAGAGTCTTCAACAGTTTGTAGTTTCCATTATTCAGATGCACGGAAAATACTCTTCATTCCGAAGTGGTATTAGTTGTCCGATATGTTGTACTTCTCGGAGTGGTCTCATCAGTCGAATCTTCGTGTGGTCAAAAGGGAAAGGGGGTATGGTCTCACTAAAGGGAATTTTTGAATAAGCTCAGAAGAGAAGAGAGGAAAAGATCTTTTTGAAAATGAAGTTGTAGAGAAAAATCTTTCCTATGGGATTGCCAATTTCTAGGGTCACGTTCTACAGTCAACATGTGCTCTGATACCATCTTGTAGCGATCCGACCCGAATGGATCAAGTCTCTGTGCTTAAGTGTCATCCCTGGATCGGTATGCTGACACACACAGTACTCGAGGATTTATAACAGAGGTAAATCACATGTATAAGTAACGTAAAATACTATTACCTCAATCCAAATAGCGGAAGTAACAAGGTTGTGGATTCCCATCAACACCAACGGCAAAGTTGAGTGTAGAAATCGTAACCCTAACGTATCACTTACTCATCGTAAGAAATCCTGCAACATGAGACGTTGCAGCCACAAAGGGTCAGTACATTGAATGTACTGGCAAATTCACACCATAGAGAATGATGAACAATGGCTATCACTACATGCATATTTGGCTGGTGGAAAAGCTCTACGGTTATAAGGTTTTTGTGAAAAGCCAATTTTTCCCTACTGCAAAGAAATAGATTTTATTTTACTATCATGGTGGTTGTTGAACATTGAGAACGGTTGACAGCATTCTCAATCCTAATTAAGTAACATCATTGAACCCAACAAACTTAATTTAAAGTAACATGATGAGATTCACATGATAATCCAAGTACTAGACACTCAAGATGTCCATAACCGGGGACACGGCTAACCATGATTAGTTTATACACTCTGCAGAGGTTTGCACACTTTTCCCCACAAGACTCGATCTCCTCTGTTGGATATCTCGCACTGCACGGTGTTTGAGAAACGGATGACCGAGACATAGTCTTTCAGAAGTGCTAGCACCTTACGATCGGGTAGACCATACCACCTACATCCCCTACATCTGCTAGTCTACCACTATAAGAGTTCGCACGACTTAGTCAACTATGCTAGAGCCCATAATAGCTTGTGGGTGCACACGGAAGTTTCTAGCATGAAAAATCTCATGATCCCTTTGAGCCTGGGTGGCGGTCCATAAAAAAATAGGCAATCCTGGTCTACCCAGGTGACTAGACAGGCAATCCTAGAATAACCAGGTGCCTCAATCCACCCAGATGTGTGTTTAAGTTGCCACCTTAATTAAACCATTAATTAACAATCTCACATCTGTCATGAATACTCTCAAAACCCAATCCACGTCTACGAGCATAGCATGGCAATATAAGCATAACGTAATAGTAACTCCCAAGGGTTTGATAATAAACAGGTGATAGGTTCCTACCTCATCAACTACTTCCCATCCCACAATTTAATTAGATCCTAATCATGCAATGTTGGAGGTTTGATCTAATGCAATAAAAACTGGGTATGAAAAAGGTATGATCAAAGTGTGAACTTGCCTGCAATGTTGATGAAGATGATTCGCACTCAAAAATCTTGATAGATCTACTCGTCACACTCCGGTCAATCTATCATAAGCAAGCAATAGTAACCATACATAAGAATCACTCAAAAGATCAGAAAGATCGAAGAAGTCGATTCGGAAAACATCAAAACCAAGCAAATATCTCTTGCAACATAAAACAATTTCTAACAGTACCAAAATTTTATGAATTTGGCCTTATCAGAAAGTTTAGGTCAAGAGCTTCGATTTGCAAAAAGAATCAACTCAAACGGAGCTACGAAACTCAAGTTACGTTCAAAGGAAATTTGAATATAAATCTGAACAAAATTCGAAATTTGAAAATTTCAAAAACATGTTTGGGTTGGATTACTGGATAGAGGGGATCATAACGAAGAAGTGGGCGTTAGTTTCGTTGGATTTGGACAAACAAGTAAAAAGTTATGGCTATTTGAGAAATCAGGGCCAAGCTGTTTTACGGGAAAAAATATAGATACAGGCTAGGGTCTAATGTATAAATACGTAGACTAATTGATAATCTAATTATTTTATCATATTAGCCTAAAAAATAATAAACTACGAAAGTATAAGAAGAAAAAAAAATAAGAGAGATACCTTTATAAGGCACACAAAAGATGACTTTGGAGAGAAGAGAAAATTTCTAGAAGTCGTGCCAGAGAGGAGAAATATATTTTTCTTAAATGAATCTAGTCAAACCAAAATATTGATTTAATCCAAATCGGATGATTTTTGGAGGCTCTATGGGTCTATATTTATTGGTGGAAAAGAGGTTTAGAGGTTAAAGGCTAGGCAATGTGGGACTAAACATAGACGAAAATATACGAAACAGAGAGGAAAAGAGACGGATGGGCCTAAAGGCCTTCAGCCGACCGCCCGCACGCTGCGGTGCAGTTTTTTTTTGCAAAATTCGGCCTAAGAAAAGAAAGAAAAAAAAACTGAAAAGGCTGGCTAGGCCTGGCCCATATAGGATAAAGAAAAAAAAATAGGGCACCCGCTGGTACTATGATGCGCACGTGGGCGACAGTTAGTTTCAGGCGCGCGCGCAGTTTTTTTAAACAGAATGCGATAAACTAAAAAAATGAAAATAAAAATAAAACTTTATATAGGCATATTATATATCAAAATTTTTAGAAAAAGATTTTCTGCGACATGAACATTTTTATAACTTCAAATAAAATCCACACAGATTCAGATAAATCAAAGAGTGCTACTGGTCTATTAAAATCCAGCAAAAATCATTTTAAAAATACCAAAATGATTTCAATTTAATTTTTCTCCAATTTTATAATCTAGGGAATCATGTTACCCTAATTTCCATATATTTTATTTTTTGAGAAAAATAATTTGAATAAAACTTAAATAAATCCAAATTGAAAATTAATTCCAAAAGGACCTTGAAATTGATCCTTTGAAACTCCCAACTCATATTTCATATAATTTGAAGAAGTCATTTTATCTTCGCTCGTGAAAATCATTGAGTTGCATAAAGTTTCAGAATTGGAAATATTCTCAAATGAAATTCAAATATTTTCAACACCCCTTGTCATTTAAATAAATGGAAGAAGTCATGTCATCTTCTCTCCAGGGTTTCGTGGTGAAAAGAATTTGAATTCACGGAGATCATAAAATGCAAAGGTGAAATTTTGGGAAAGTCCTTTTATTCCCTCTCATTTAACTTTCAAAAAGCTTCGAATTTCACTCACTTTCAGTCAATCAATCAAACATTCAATCAAATCTATCTATTTATTATAACATTCCAGAATTTAGAATTTTGGGATGTTACACTATAGGGCATATTTCCAACATGCACTGGTGGAAAAAGGGCCTTTGGTCGTGGTTCGCAACTGCCATTAGTCGCGGTTGCGCAACCGCGACCAAATAGGCGCGACTAAAGGCCCCCCCTTTAGTCGCGGTTGCTTAAGAACCGCGACTAAAGGCCCGTCCACGTGGGCGCCAGGCGGCCGTCGGGGCGGAGGACCTTTAGTCGCGGTTCTTCTGGCCAACCGCGACTAAAGGCCGCCGCAGGTTTAGGGTTTTAGCCCCCCCCTAAACCTGTTTTCTGTTTAATTTGTATTGTTTTATTTCTTTTGTGCTTTATTTTAATTTTGAAGGAGTTTCACATATTCTACGGTACTACATACATGCATATGAATGTACAATTTCAAACAAATTTGAAATTAGAACCAAAAAGAATTCAAGAGGAATATACAATATATATTCAATATCATCGGATGACCATATACAATTTTGAACAAGTTTCCATACATAATTTAATGCATATAAAGTTCTACGTCCTCGTAATGGTGTTCTCCTTTAGGATGGAGGACTTCCCTCCTCAACCATCCAGCTAGTTCCTCTTGAAGTGGTCGGAAGCGAGCTTCTGGACTAAGCATCATCCGGAGGTTATTCCTCTGAGCATTGGTATCACTAAGAACCCGCTCAGAGGTGTATCTCCGGATCATCTCACAGACATAGTATGCACATAGATTGGTCCCCGCTGGCTGAATATCCTCACCATTCTTAGCCTTTGACCTTTTGAATTCTAGCTCTTTTTTGAATTCACCGACCTTTGTATCTACGAACCGTCTCCAAACCCTACGAGGCAAAGAAAATTAAATGAACAAGAGAGTTATTAGTTACTTGATATTAGGAAATGAACGAAATAGGCCGATCGATATAGAGCGCAAATGAATGAAAATAATTACTTCTGCAGCATTCTTCTCATGCCGCCCCAAAGCTTTGGATCCTTATTCAGAGAGTCGTGGACGAGACATTCTGAGGTGTCAACTTTAATTACTAGCAGAATCCAGTGGAACCTGCGGACACGATACATGCACAGTACGTCATGCATAACTCATCGATTAGCCGGCCACATACCATGCATGGAGTAAACAAAAGAGAATGTGCTCAAGACAGAAACACTCACCCAAAATGGTAAGGAAATAGAATATCACTTTTGAGTTCCTGCTTTGTAAGAAACTGCCACAGGTCTGCCTCCATGTCGGCGGGGTGATGCTCCAACACATATCCATTAACGATGTGTGGGTCAATGAACCAAACATCATGGATGTTCCTTACTCTGCATTCCTTAATCTTCATTCTGCATGTATAATAGCGGACACAACAATATAGTTAGGACATATATATAGTGCAGGCAATATGAACGAGATGGGGTAGAAATAAATCACTTACAGAACATAGCAACTGATGATAGATTTGTCGAGCTCGCGCAGATTGAAAAGCTGGAACAATTCACTCAGATGAATTTGTACATAGTAATGTTTGAAGTGATGCTCATATCTAACTTCCGCATAAATATATTCTTTGGCGTTTTTATTTTTTATGTAACCCTTGTACCATTTCAGCAGACCTTTCATTTGTGGAGGTAGATCCTCTTCCCGCGCAGGCTCGACGAGAGGCCCATTCTTCACATATGTAATTACTACCTCCTTCACTGGCGCCTCATCAAGGCCTAACAGTTCACGAAGAGTAATACCTAAGTTGGCCGCTTGTTCTCTGGCACTCGTTACAGTCAATCCATGTGCTGCCGCAGCTGCTATGATATCGGGGTCATCCGGACCTGCGGCTTTCACTATAAGCGGGGCAATCGATTGTTTAATTTGTTCCCCGAGCTGGGCAACTCGTTTCCCGCTTTTTTTACTTTCTAATTCCGTTTTCTCGGCCTCCTCCAAGGCTTTGTTCTCCTGGTTCTCCGCCCGCTCTTTCTTCTCCTTCAACATGAGTGCCTGCCTACGAAGTTCACGTGCATAGTCGTCAGGCAGATTCTTCACGGCTTGGGACGGTGTGCTCAAAAATGACTTAGCCCACTTCTTTTGGTCATCAGAAAATACTGGCTTGGGCTCGGGCTCTCTTTTCTTCTTGCAGTCCGCCTTCCATTTCTCATGATCAGCAGCCGCGGCCGCGGCAGTTTCCTCGGCACTACGTTCCCAAGGCCTTGTGGGGAGAGGCTTCAGTGATGGCTCCGGTACCTTTGTGGTCTTAGGTACATAAGGGTCCGGGTTAATAACCCAGGACTGCTTCTGCTTCTTTCCCGGAGGTGGATTGGGGGGCGGTGTCTGATCACCCGCCGGACGAGGACTGGGGGGCGGCGTCTGATCACCCGCCGGACGTTGTGGACTGGGGGGCGTCGGCTGACGTGACGGAGGTGTAGGTGAACCGCCACCACCGTAGGGGGGTGGACTTGTTGTCCTTGGCGCCTCGCCTGGAAACTTGATAAACTTCTTTTGCCATAGAATGAAATGGTGCTTGACATCTCCAGGTCTTTTCTCCCCTTCAGGTGTAGCAATGTCAATCTCCAGGTCCTCAAACCCTTGGACTATGTCCTCCACCGTGACACGAGCATAGCCATCTTGAATGGGGTTGTTGTGGTGGAGTGCTCCAGGTAAACATGGTAAAGCACTGCCAATGGCTACCTTCATGGACATGTTCCCGATAGGATAATACAGATGACATTCTTTCATCTCCTTTATATCGTCCACGGGGTAGCGAGGAGGCTCCGGTGCAGTAATTTCGACCACCAGAGGCTCCGGTGCAGTAATTTTGACCACCAGAGGCTCCAGTGCAGTAATTTCGATCGTCGGTGCATCTGCACCAGCCGGTGGGGCCTCCGTGGAAGCCACACTGCTTCTCCGCTGCTGGCTTCTGAGATCCGCTGGATGATCTTCATGCTGCGCCTGAGCTGCATCTCTTTCGGCTACTAGTACACTCACGGTTTTCTTCATCACATCCATTTCCGATGCCAACCGCGCCACAACATCTGCTTCCCGATCCATCTTTCTCTTCCGGCTTCTGTAACTGTACGGGTCATCGTTCTGGGGGAACCCTATTTTCCACGGAATGTGCCCCATGCCTCGTACACGTCCTCTGTGTTCAGGATTCCCGAGGGCTTTTGTCAGCGCGTCGTTCTCTCTGTTGAACTTGATCTTCCCCTCTTGAGCATCCCTCATTGCGTCAATAAGGGCTTGGGTGGGTTTAATTATTTTGCCCCGGTAAACACACTCCCCTGTCTCCGGGTTCAGCGTTCCCCTATGCCCGTACCACCAGCTTTTGGCCCTTGGGTCCCATCCCTCCGTACCTGGACGGATTCCTCACGCCCTCAGCTCGTTCTCCATCTTCTCCCACCTAGGCTCCCAAAGGCGATACCCTCCTGGCCCCATAATATGATTGTACTCCTTCTTAGCCGCATTTTCCTTATTTTTTCGATATTTGAATGAACTGCTCTGATTTCTTTTGCTTCACAAATTCTGGCCAATCATGTTTCAGTTTCTCATATTGTCCTTTGAAATCCGGAGTCTTGTTCTACTTGACAAAGTCATGGGCTAGATTTTGCTTGAATTTCCGGAATGCGTCGGCCATCTTATGAAGAGCGAACTGTTTGACTAGCCTCCTCCTCTCCTTGTTTTCCTCAATCTTGTTACCCTCCTCATCGAATTTGTTGTATTCCGGAGGTAGAACGAAATGTTCCATAAGCTTCTTGAAGCAATCTTTTTTTGTTCTCTTATCGACATAAGTGAAACCAGCAATTCGTGCCTTCTTTGGCTTATTCCACTCCTGGACGGTGATCGAGACGTTGTCTCTAACAACGGCTCCGCATTGGTTGAAAAACTTGGTGGCGTTCTTGCGGGGCTCCAGCGGCCTGCCGGTTGCACTGTCGACAACCTCGATGGTTGCGCCACGCTTTGACGACGTACTCGATTGTTTCGACGATCCGGCCGAGGGCTAAAATAAGAAAGAGAGTCGCGCGCGTTAGTACACACATATTTATTCAAATCAGTTAGTTTGTATCAGTAGAGGCTCAATGTATATATATACCTCGGCGCCGGAGGTGGTTGCTACTTCCATTTGAAGATCGTCGTTTATCGACGTTTGTTCGGCATCATCTTGCTGACGGCGCCCTTCATCTTCACCGTCAAGGTTCAGATAAGAAGAGATATCATCTTCTTCTTGTCCGGTCGGCACATATAGAATATCGCCGTTTATGATGCCGAACATATGTGCTTCACCGTCCGGATCATAGTTGTCCATAATCGGGTCAGCTCTATCGTCCGCCATTATGTCAGTCCTGAAAACATGTAGTAAAAATAAATTAATTAAGTGAAGAAGGGGGGCGGTGGCGGTGGCGGTGGCGAAAGGGCGGTGGCAAAAGGAGGGGGCGAGGAAGGGGTGGGAGAGGGTGTCGCGGTAGAGCCGAGACGGGGCGGCAGACGACGGCGTCACGGAGAGGGAGGCGAGGACAACACACATGTATAACCCTCGCCGCCCCCTCTCGATCCCAAAAAAAACACCGCGCGCATCGCCGCCCCCCTCGCCGCCCCCTCTCCGTATATGCGCAGGGTTGTGTACATTTTTTTAAAGCGGGATCGTTGTACATTGACGCGCGGGGTCGTTGTATATATTGATTATCAAGTTTTACTTTTTTTGTTGTTAATTATCAAGTTTTATATACGTTTTTTTGTTAATTATCAAATTTTATGGTTTTTTTTGTTAATTATCAAGTGTTAAGTTATTTTACCGTTTTTGTTAAACTAATTAACTACTTAAAATTAAAAAGAACAAAAAAAAGAAAAAAAAGAAAAAATTCCGGTGGCCCGCGGCGCCCCTCTCTCTCCCACGATCTCGCTCTCTGTCTGAGA
>NC_041386.1:241069631-241083068 GCF_002162155.2 Triticum dicoccoides | reverse complement strand
TAATTCAATTCAAAATTCTAAAAATACAAATAATATATCAAAAAATTAAGAAAAATAAAACTAATTCAATTCAAAATGTTAAAAATACAAATAATATATCAAAAAATTCAGAAAAATAAAACTAATTCAATTCAATATGTTAAAAACACAAATATTATATCAAAAAATTCAGAAAAATAAAACTAATTCAATTCAAAATTCTAAAAATACAAATAATATATCAAAAAATTAAGAAAAATAAAACTAATTCAATTCAAAATGTTAAAAATACAAATAATATATCAAAAAATTCAGAAAAAGAAAACTAATTCATCAGTGGTATCTCGAATCATTTGAAAATGGACACCAAACACATCACGGGTAATATAATTCACATGATCCATTCAACAAAGTTTGGTACAATAAATTATTACACACCATTTCTTCCCTTGTGTCCCTGCTTGCTTACGATTGTGCCGTATCCATGGAGCATCCTCATCATTTAACTTAATGCTTGGGTCGGTGTTCACTTTGAAGGGCGGAATTTCAGCAAACATATTATAATCTTCTGACATGTCTGTCTTGTCCTCCACTCCCACGATGTTTCTTTTCCCTGAAAGAACAATGTGGCGCTTTGGATCATCGCATGATGTACTGATCGTTTTCTTATCTTTCCATTTCCTCGGTTTTCTACTCATGTCCTTCACATAGAAAACCTGAGCGACATCTTTCGCTAGGACGAATGGTTCGTCAAGGTAACCAAGATTGTTGAAATCCACCATTGTCATTCCGTATTGCTGGTCCACCTTTACCCCACCTCCTGTTAGCTTGAACCATTTGCACCGGAACAAAGGGACCTTAAAGGAGGGTCCATAGTCAAGTTCCCATATCTCCTCTATGTAACCATAATATGTGACCTTTTGCCCATTCTCGGTTGCTGCATCAAAGCGGACACCACTGTTTTGGTTGGTGCTCTTTTTATCTTGGGCGATCGTGTAAAATGTATTCCCATTTATCTCGTACCCTTGGAAAGTCGTTATAGTCGAAGATGGTGTCTTGGCCAACATGTACAGCTGATCTACAACATCATTGTCATTCATTAAATGTTTTCTCAACCAATTGCCAAAAGTCTCCATGTGGGCCTTCCTAATCCAGGAGTCAGGCTTCCCCGGGTTGTCCGAGCGTAAAATATTCTTGTGTTTCTCAAAGTACGGAGCCACCAAGCTGGAATTGGTCAGTACAGTGTGGTGTGCTTCAGTCAGAGAATGGCCGTCCATACATATCGTTGATTTCCTTACGATCGTGCCTTTTCCACTTAGTCTCCCCTCGTGCCGCGATCGAGGAAGACCAATCGGCTTAAGGTCAGGAACAAAGTCAACACAAAACTCAATTACCTCCTCATTTCCATAGCCCTTGGCGATGCTTCCTTCTGGCCTAGCACGGTTACGAACATATTTCTTTAATACTCCCATGAACCTCTCGAAGGGGAACATATTGTGTAGAAATACAGGACCGAGAATGAAAATCTCTTCGACTAGGTGAACCAAGAGGTGCGTCATAATATTGAAGAAGGATGGCGGGAACACCAACTCGAAACTGACAAGACATTGGATCACATCGTTCTGTAACCGTGGTAGAACTTCTGGATTGATTACCTTCTGAGAGATTGCATTGAGGAATGCACATAGCTTCACAATGGCTACTCGAACATTTTCCGGCAGGAGCCCCCTCAAAGCAATCGGAAGCAATTGCGTCATAATCACGTGGCAGTCGTGAGACTTCAGGTTTTGGAACTTTTTCTCCGCCATGTTTATTATTCCCTTTATATTGGATGAGAATCCAGACGGGACCTTCATACTGCTCAGGCATTCAAAAAAGATGACCTGCTCTTCTTTGGTCAGAGCGTAGCTGGCACGACCTTGAAACCATTCCAGATGCCGGTCATCAGGGTCTTTCAAACGTTGCTGGTCCTGCCGTGCTTCCTTTGTATCATTTGTCTTCCCATACACGCCCAAGAAGCTTAGGAGGTTCACGCAAATATTCTTCGTAACGTGCATCACGTCGATTGCAGAGCGGACTTCTAGGACTTTCCAATATTCTAGCTCCCAGAATATAGATTTCTTCTTCCACATGGCTGCGTGCCCGTCAGCTCCCTTCGGAACTGATTGTCCGCCAGGACCCTTTCCAAAGATGACTTTCAAATCCTTGACCATATCAAATACCTCAGCACCAGTGCGTTCCGCAGGCTTCGGCCGGTGATCTGCCTTGCCGTTGTAATGCTTGCCTTTCTTTCTTACTGGATGAATTTTCGGAAGAAATCGACGATGCCCAAGGTACACGTTCTTCTTACAATTTGGCAAATGTACACTTTTTGTCTCATGTAAGCAGTGCATGCATGCATTGTATCCCTTATTTGACAGTCCCGAAAGGTTACTAAGAGCAGGCCAATCGTTGATGGTTACGAAAAGCAACGCTCGTAGGTTAAATTCCTCTTTTTTGTGCTCATCCCACACACGGACACCAGGTCTACCCCGCAGCTGTAAAAGTTCATCAACTAATGGCCTTAGGTACACATCGATGTCGTTGCCGGGTTGCTTCGGACCTTGGATGAGCACTGGCATCATAATGAACTTCCGCTTCATGCACAACCAAGGAGGAAGGTTGTAGATGCATAGAGTCACGGGCCAGGTGCTATGGCTGGAGCTCTGCTCGCCAAAAGGATTCATGCCATCTGTACTTAGACCAAATCTTATGTTCCTTCCGTCAGCTGCAAAATCTTTGAACTCTCTGTCGATCTTTCTCCATTGCGTTCCATCTGCGGTGTGTCTCAACTCCCCGTCCGACTTACGGTCCTCTTTGTGCCATCACAACAACTTGGCATGCTCTTTGTTCCTGAACAGACGTTTCAACCGTGGTATTATAGGAGCATACCACATCACCTTGGCGGGAACCCTCTTCCTGGGTTTCTCGCCCTCAACATCGTCACCAGGGTCATCGCCTCTGATCTTATAACGCAATGCAGTGCATACCGGGCATTCATTCAAATTCTCGTATTCACCGCGGTAGAGGATGCAGTCGTTGATGCATGCATGTATCTTCAGAACCTCTAAACCTAGAGGGCAGACAACCTTCTTTGCTTCGTACGTACTGGCGGGCAACTCGTTATTCTTTGGAAACATATTCTTCAACATTTTCAGCAAGTTTTCAAATGCCGAGTCAGCTACACCTGCCTGTGCCTTCCATTTCAGCAAATCCAGTGTGCAGCCCAGCTTTTTCAGACCATCATCGCATCCGGGGTACAACGACTTTCTGTGATCCTCTAACATGCGATCCAAATTCTCCCTCTCCTTTTCAGTTTCGCAGCGTCTCCGTGCATCAGCAATAGTCCGACCAAGATCATCAACGGTCTCATCACGTGCCTCTTCTTCACCTTCACCTTCCCCTTCACCTTCCCCTTCACCTTCAGCATCCTCCATGAAAGTATCACCGAAATGAGCAAGATAGCTTTCATCGATGAAATCATCCCCTTCTTCATCTTCTTCCATTATAACCCCTCTTTCTCCATGCTTGGTCCAACAATTATAGCTTGGCATGAAACCGTGCCGAAGCAGGTGCAGGTGAACTTCTCTTGAGGAAGAGTAACCCTTCTGATTCTTACAGTCAACACATGGACAGATAACAAAACCCTTCTGCTTGTTCGCATTAGCCACTACGAGGAAATCTTTCAAACCCGTAGTGAACTCGCGGGAGAGTCGGTTACCGTACATCCATTGCCGATTCATCTGCATTATTATAATATAAAATATATAATTAACCATCATGCATTTGTTAAACTAACTAGCTATAAACAATAGAAATTAAACAATGAACAACACACATGCATACTTTATCAATGACACACATGCATGAAAGGTTCAAGTTGCTAACCGCGATCGAGGAGGAAAAAATAAATGAGGAACCTCAAGTGTGGCTCCAACACTTCATATCATGTTTGTTTCACCCTCTTGGGGCATTTCATCAAACACCTTGTGTGCATAAGAGGAACCAAAAGCAAACCTACACCCCCTTGTGAAGCTTGTGAAGAGAAGTGGCACCAAATGGCTAAGTGAGCGTGCTGAACTGGTATATATAGGGGAGGAGCTTTAGTCGCGGTTGGCCTAGCCAACCGCGACTAAAGGCCTTTGGGCACCTTTAGTCGCGGTTGGCCTGGCCAACCGCGACTAAAGCCCCTCACGTGCACCAGCTGGCCACGGAGCGCCCTGGGCCCAGGCCTTTGGTCGCGGTTCGTCTGCCGAACCGCGACTAAAGACTTCATTAGTCGCGGTTTCTACAGTTTCGCGACTAATGGGGCTGGACGGAAGCCTCTTTTTCTACCAGTGATGTTCCCCCTACACAACAGGATTTCGGCAGCATATCATTGCCGGACGAGTCTAAAAGTGTCGGGGCACAAGCCTATGCAAGCTGGGCCGAGTTTAAAGAAAAATTAATGGCCCGTGTAGACAAGGTCAAGCCAGAGCTCACATGGAATATTGTCAATGAATTACCACACCAAACTTGAGGAATTACCAGTAGAACATCGCCTAGCTTATGAAGCACTTAAGAAGAAGCGTCAGGAGTAGTTGCTTCAACCTTATATCAAGTCTGTTCCTCCACACAGCAATCAAATTGGCCCTTTTACATTGTTGAGGCAATACGAAGAAAGGGAAGTCTTGCCTATTAGAGGAACCAATGAGAAGGAAAAGGGTTCGGATAACAAACGTAATTCGGTTATTGAAAAGGCCAAATCAAATAGTACATGTGCCAAATCTATTCAAGAAAAATAGGTTGACAAGGTGTTGGAGAGTTATCCAAAAGTAGAGAAAGCTATTGTTCATATCACACAACCATCATGCTATCCCAACATATTTGAAGAGTTATGTCTATCAAGTGATTTACCTGTTTTCCTATTTGGTCGCAACTTTATTGTTGATGTATGATACGTCCATTTTGCATCACGTTTTCCTACTATTATTTATAATTTTTTTATCACTATAACACTTTGGGATGCAATTCTAATGCCTTTTCTCTCTCAATTTGCAAGATTTACATGAAGAGGGAGATTGCCGGAAGCTGAAATTCTGGACCTGAAAAAGCTATATCAGAGATACCTATTCTACACAACTCCAAATAAGCTAAAATTTCAAGGAGAATTTTTATGGAATATAAATACTAGAGCGAAGAAGTACCAGAGGGGACCCACCAGCTGCCCATAAGGCACTAGGGCACCCCCCTTGGCACACCCTAGAGCCTTATGGGGCCCCTGGCAGGCCTTGATGCACATCTTCTCCTATAGGATACCATTTTCCCTAGAAAAAAAGATAAGACTTTCAGGATGAAGCACCGCCGTCTCGAGGGGGAACCTATGCAGGAGCACTTTAGCACTCCAGCGGAACGATTCCGCCAGGGACACTTCCCTTTGAGAAGGGGAAATTGAAGCCATCGACATTACCAATAACCCTCTCATCATGGGAGCACCAATCTTCATCAACATCTTCACCAGCACCATCTAATCTCAAACCCTAGTTCATTTCTTGTATCCAATTTCTATCTCAAAACCCTAGATTGGTATCTGTGGGTTACTAGTAGTGTTGATTACATCTTCTAGTTGATGCTAGTTGGTTTATTTGGTGGAAGATTATATGTTCAGATCCTTGATGATATTCAATACCCCTCTAATCTTGAACATGAATATGATTTGTGAGTAGTTACTTTTGTTCTTGAGGACATGGGAGAAGTCTTGTCATAAGTAATCATGTGAATTTGGTATTCGTTTGATATTTTGATGATATGTATGTTCTTGCTTCCTTTAGTGGTGTCGTGTGAACGTCGACTACATGATAGTTCACCATACTTGGGCCTAAGGGAAGGCATTCTGGAGTAATAAGTAGATGATGGGTTTCTCGAGTGACAGAAGCTAAAATCCTAGTTTATGTGTTATTACATAAGGGGCTGATTTGGATCCATATGTTTTATGCTATAGTTAGATTTATCTTAATTCATCTTTCATAATAGTGGATGCTTGCGAGATGGGTTAATCATAAGTGGGAGGCTTGTTCATGTAAGAACAACACCCAAGCACCGGTCCACCCACATATCAAATTATCAAAGTAGCAAAGGCGAATCAAATAAACATTACGAAACTATTAGATGAAATTCCCATGTGTCCTTGAGAACGCTTTGTTTACTTTAAGAGAATGTTCTGGCCTGTCCTTTGCTATGAAAAGGATTGGGATACCTTCCTGCACCTTTGCTACACTTGTTACTTTTTGCTCGATACAAATTACCTTGGTATCAAACCATTTGTTATCGGTAATTTCAGTGCTTGCAGAGAATACCTTGCTGAAAACCACTTGTCATTTCCTTCTGCTCTTCATTGGGTTCGACACTCTTACTTATCG
Organism: Triticum dicoccoides; assembly: GCF_002162155.2. Taxonomy (NCBI): domain Eukaryota; kingdom Viridiplantae; phylum Streptophyta; class Magnoliopsida; order Poales; family Poaceae; genus Triticum; species Triticum dicoccoides. The sequence goes on along the minus strand of NC_041386.1, from coordinate 241,076,652 downwards.
AAATGACTAAAATTGATCCCTTATACTTGTGGGTCATCAAGACACTTTACTAGCATCGTTGCTGGGGAGTGAAGTAGCTTTGGTAAGTGGAATTTGGTAAGGAAACATTTATATTATGTGCTAAATTTACTGTCACTTGTCACTACGGAAAGGAATCCTTTGAGGGGTTTGTTCAAGGTATCTTCACCTCAATCGGAAGCAATAAGGGTTGTCCCTCAACCTACTGAACCTACTGAAAATATTTATTATGATATTCTTTTGGGTATGTTAGAGAAACTGCTAACTAATCCTTATGCAGGAGATGGAACAGTACATCCTAATATGCACTTAATCTATGTGGATGAAATTTGTGGATTGTTTAAGCTTGCAGGTTTATCTAAGGATGGAGTGAAGAATAAGGTATTCAATTTATCTTTGGAGGGAAAGGAACTGACATAGTATTAGCTATGTGATGATATTGGAACATGGGATTGGAACTGATTGAAATTGGAATTTCATCAGAAGTTTTATCCTATGCATCTGATTCATCGTGATCAGAATTATATATATAATTTTTGACCTCATGAAGGAGAAAGTCCCTCTCAAGCTTGGGCGGGGGGATTAAGTACATGATGTACACATGCCCCAATCGTGAGCTCTCGAGAGAAATTATATACAAAATTTTGATGCTCGGCTTTCTCATAATAATCAATCCATGCTCGACTCTTCTTCTACTGGTCCCTCTATGAATAAAACTATTGAATTTGTTGGGGATATAGCTACCAGGTATGACCCGCCCAGAAGGGGCCGGGTCAATCCTAATGACGGGTTACTAAAAAATTCAAGTGAATATACAAGGTGATGGTTTATTATAAGACTTGTAGTAGGCTCAAACCTAGAGGAGGCTTGAGGCCCGTGATTGTAAACCGCCATGGGTAAGAAATACTTGTAAAGAAAGGCATGTAAAGGAAGTCACCGAGCCGGACATGTTATATGAGCCGGTCGGGACTCTGTAGGCCGCCAGGCGTCAACCCGTGTATATAAGGGGACAACCCGGTGGCGGCTTAAGGTAAGAAACAAGAGATCGAGAAGCCAAGCTAGCGTGTTTTGCTCCTTGGTCATCGAAACCTAGCAATACCTTTCGTGTCCTTTACCTTCACCACAAGGGGGCGAACAAGTATAAACCTTTCGTGTCCTTTGTCCCGATTAACCCCGTTAGCTTCCTAGTTGCGATGGCTCCACGACTAAGTTCTTTCACTAGGACATCTGCCATGACAATTCCATGACAGTTGGCGCCCACCGTGGGGCTAGCGCACAGTGGATTTGAGTTCTTGAAGGGCAACTTCGAAGGGCTCAAGGGACACGCTGTGGGCCCGATGAACAAGAGTCGTTGCTGCAAGCTCTACATCGATGACGAAGGCTGGGCCCCGATGCTGGCTCAATTGAGTACGGATACCGGGTCCCCTTCGGTGGAATCCATGTCTTCATCGGCCGGATCGGTGAGCCGGGCCCTGAGCCGGACATCTGCATCAACCTCGTCGAGACGGCTCAGCACACGAGATCCGCCCGTGCTCAACCCACCGTGAGGCATGCCTTCGTGGGTTGCATCCATGGAGGGGAATTTTCTGAAGGATCGGTGGACAGTGGTGAGACGGCCGTTTGCTCTGACGGTGAGTCTTCCATAGGAGAAACAAATTCTTTGTATTAGTTACAAGATGGCGGGCTTGGGGGATGTTCCGATGGCAGCAGTATTCTAGACCACTCTGAGCCGCCGAATCGAGCGGGAGTCTTCATGGCTGGCACTCAACATGGTCAGAATTCTACGGCTGCAGCAGCAATAACCACCGGGTCAACAGCAGCCGGGTCAGGAGACCCCGTGCGCCCACTGGCTCAGGTGTTAATGGACCTCATGGATAGGATGACGACCCTGTTGACTTCTATGGTTGAGCCGGTGGATAAAGCTCAGCATGTCGCAGAGGTAGCATGGCTACGCGGAGAGGTAACACAGGCCAAGGAAAATTTAGCGACTGAAGATGTCAGGATGGCCGCAGAACAGGCGGCTCTGGATGCACATGCTCAACAGCTTCAAGCGGAGACTTCTAGCTTTCAATGGATCTGAATGCGTCAAACGAGGTCATGAGGAGAAGGCACCAAAAGGCTCAATCACGTCTGCCTCTGACTTATGATCCTAGGAACCTTTTTCACACATCCGGGGCTGGTCCTAGTAACCCGACGGAGGCAAACCAGATCACAACACCCGGAGCTGGGGCGCCGGTTCAACCGTGGATCATGGAGCCGCCACGTGTGAATACTGCTCCGCCTCACTACACACCAATACCACCGGGTCACTTCTCTAACCCTTTGGAGAATTTAATTGTCGTGTCAGCTCATTTGGAGGCTCTCCCGATGGAAGGTGACTCTCTGACGGTGATCGAAACATGAAGGGTCTGAGAACCTCTTCAAACAGCTCTGGCACAACAGGATGCGTATTCTTACAGTCGAGATAGAATCCATTAAACCCCCCACCCAAGCCGGAGCCCAAGCTATAGCAGGCATATGGACTCAGCGGCCGTGTCGAGAAATGCCCAGCGCCGTAACCAACCACACGGGTGTGACCCGGCCCCGGGCGGAGCCCTTAACTTGGTGGACCAGGAGAGGATCCGTCAAGAGGCTAAACGGGCAATTCAGCAGGCGGCTGAGCAGGCGGCTCAGCAAGCTTTTCTAGTTTATCCAGCGACCTCTGTTGAGGCTGGGGTGGCCACAAGGACAGGAGGTGTCCCTTGTATTGTGCTGGCTCTGCGTAATGAGCGTTTGCCAAAGGACTTTAAGGGGCCTCATAAGGTGCCCAATTACACAGCCGACCTGCAGCCCGGAGCGTGGATTGAAAGTTATGAGATGGCCATTGAGTTATTAGAGGTTAGTGATGAGATAATGGCCAAATACTTCACCATGATGTTGTATGGAACAACTCGTACTTGGTTAAAGGGGCTGCCGTCCAATTCCATCGGCTCATGGGCGGAGTTAAAGGCCCGATTCATTCAGAACTTCAAAGATACATGCAAATAGCCCATGTCGATCGTGGACTTGACCAAGTGCAAGCAAGAGGAAGGTGAATCCATGACCCATTGGGTGTGCCGGGTCAAGGAAATAATACATTCATCTGATAAGATGAATGCCGGCTCCGCGATCTTAATGTTGGAGAAAAATTGCCGTTTTGAACCCCTGAAACAGAAGCTGGGGCGGCTCAAGCGTGATTGTAATGACATGGGCCAGCTGATGGCGGCTCTCGTCAAGTACGCTAATTCTAACAGTACCAAGGACCCCACGTCTGACGAAGAGAAGACATGGAAAGGAAAGAAGAACGACAATGGCAAAGCTCACCAGCACAACCCGGCGAATCAAGGAGGTAATAAACGTAAGGCTGACGAGTTTGTGGCTAACACCAATACGCAGGGCAACAATCGACGACGCAAGGGGAGTCCGCCTCCATGGTCTGGCGGGTCAGGTCCCACCCTTGAGCAGCTGCTAAAGGAACCTTGTCCAAGACATGGCACCCGGGAGAAGCCAGCTACCCATCTGTGGAAAGACTGTACGATCATGAAGGATTTTAAGAATTTTAACATATTCAATGGTAACCATGGACCTGGCGGCGGTTCAGGTGGTGGCGGCTTTCATGGCCCGGGCGCCGGCTCAGGCGGTGGCGGTTTTCATGGCCAGGGCCATCCGGGTAGTCAAGGTGGCTATAATCAGCAATCTGGCTAGGGCAGTCAACAACAACAGCAACAGTCCGGCGGTTCCGCGTGTTTACCACCAGTTTGTGCAAGAGGGATCAGAAGCTTCATAAGAGGGCTGTAAATGCTGTTGAGCCGGCGGTTCCGTGTTATTTGAGATGGTCTGAACAGCCTATTGTGTGGAGTAGGGAGGATCACCCACCCCGGGTTGATAATCCGGGTCATCTGGCTTTGGTGGTGGCGCCTCAGGTTGGTGGATATAAGTTCACTAAAGTGCTCATGGACGGAGGCAGTAGCATCAACATCCTCTATTATGAGACATTCTATCGCATGGGGTTAATTGATAAGGGTCTTAAAACATCCAACACTGTTTTTCATGGGGTAGTGCCTGGCAAGTCGGCGTACCCAGTTGGTAAGATTGAGCTGTAAGTAGCCTTTGGAGATGAGTATGATTCTAGGGCTGAGAAGCTAACCTTTGAAGTGGTTAAGATCAAAAGCCCATATCATGCTCTGTTTGGATGGCTGATTTATGCTAAGTTCATGGCTCGGCCGTGTTATGTGTATCTGCAGCTCAAAATGCCGGGTTATAAAGGCACTATCACAGTAAATGGAAGCCGGAAAATAGCCTTGGATGATTCCAATCACTTGGCCATTTGTGGTTTGGGGGCTTGATATGGTTGGACCTTTCAAAAGATCCAAGGATAAAAAGACACATCTTTTGGTGGCAGTTGACAAATTCACGAAATGGGTTGAGGAAGAGCCGTTGAGCAAGTGTGATGCAGCCACGGTGGTTCAGTTCATGAAAAAGGTGATCTTTCTATTTGGTTTTCCACACAGCATTATAACTGACAATGGCACTAATCTGTCCAAAGGTGCTATGGAGGAGTTTTGTCAACGTGAGCATATCCGGCTTGATGTTTCGTTAGTAGCTCACCCCCAATCCAATGGTCAAGCTGAGAGAGCAAATCAGGAAATCCTAAAAGGTCTCAAGCCCCAGCTTATGGTTCCTTTACAATGGATGCCGGGTTGTTGGGTAGAGGAATTACCCTCGGTGTTGTGGAGTATCAATACCACTCCTAACAGGTCTACAGGTTATACACCTTTCTTCATGGTTTATTAAGCAGAAGCAGTTCTGCCTAGTGACATCCATCATGACTCGCCTCGCGTGGCGGCTTACTTTGAAGCTAATAATGAACAAGTCTGACAGGATGCACTTGACTTGTTAGATGAAGAGAGAGATTTGGCGGCGGCTCGGTCAGCAATTTATCAATAGGACATGCGCCGTTATCACAGCCGCCGGGTTAAGTCCAGAACCTTTCAAGAAGGTGACCTGGTGCTCCAGCTCATCCAGGATCTATCTGATGCACACAAGTTATCCCTGCCTTGGGAAGGACCCTTTGTGGTCATCAAGAACTTAAACAACGGGTCATATTACCTCATTGATGTTCGACAGCACAAAGACTCACGTAAGTCGGAGGAGGAGACCCACCGACCGTGGAACATTGCTCAACTTCGGCCATACTATACTTAAGCCACCGGCTCTCATCATGTACATACTTTTACGTTGTATATATTATGATAAGTCATAAAGCAGGACCTTTGTCCTTTTCCCCCTTCAATGATCATATATCTTTATTATTCTCATTATTTAAAATGACCAAAAGGGGGCTGATTGTATCCGAATCTAGCTTAACCTTTTTTATCCGGCTCATGATCGTATTCGAATCTAGCCGATAACCTCATGGTCACTTGGGGGCTTCCTTTTCAAACATAGGTCATATTCGAACCAAAGAGAACATAGCTATCGTAACCCTCTTGATCGGCTCAAAGGGAAACTCACTAGGGGGCTTCTTGATCGTATCCGAATCATAGCTTAACCCCTTTTGGGTCTGACTTGGATCGTTTTGAATCAGGATCGTTAAAAACCTCTCAAGGTCATTTGGGGGCTTCCTATTCAAACATAGGTCGTATTCGAACCAAAGAGAACATAGCTATCGGTACCCTCTTGATCGGCGCAACGCCAAAACCACATGGAGCTATATGATTGTATTCGAAACGCCCAAAAGGTGGTGTCCCCATCACATAGCCAAGAAGATGAGACTGAACATGTCAGGTGGCACCGCGAACGCCATTGTTGGAGCTCAGAGAGAAATCGTCGTCCGAGGCAGACAGGAGCAAGCTCCCACTACTGTTGAAGCTTATGGTGTTGACATCACCCTTGTGCTTCCGCAGCCTCCTCTTCTGGGTGCCCAGCGAGTGCACAAAGTCTTGCACGGCAAGCCAAACAGAAGCTCAATTTTACCATCGACTCAAATTAAAAGAAAAAGGCCCCACTGATAATATCCTATGATAGATCGGGTTGGACATCATACGACTGCTTGATTAATTAGCGCTGTTTGATTTCAGTATGCGAACCTGCCTTCGGCATTTCTACAAGAGGGTACTGAATATTAACTGAACATTCCATGGAACAAATTCTCCAAAACAAGACCCACTGACTTGACATCTCTTTATTTTTTTCTCAAAATAAAAATAAAAATCTGCAGACTGACTTGGGGTTGGAGAGACTGACCAAGCCTAGATGAGAATCAGATCAACCGCGCACCAGCTCTCTGCTGGAGCTGGCAACGCGCCAGCGCCTAATGCTGCTGGATTTGAAGGTCGAATGGGTGGCTCGGGCAGAGTGGGAGAATTGGGAGGGGGACGGACCTCAGAGGCCCTGACGGCGCTCGCGAAGCGCCTGGGCGGGAGGCGGCAGTCCTCGTGCGCCCGCATCCCTGCCACCCGCTCCCACTCCGCAGCATCCCCTCCTCCCTCCTCCGGAAGCATCCCCTCCTCCTTGAGGGCTCCTCCTCCTCCTCTGCCGGTGCTGCCACTGGGTGGTTCCTATTTGACGCTCGCGTGCATGTTCGAACCGTAGCCACCTCCGTCTTCATCTTCAAGGGCATCACCTGACCGCACACACACACGCATCACACATACGCATAACACCTCGCAAAATCTCGAGCGAATCGAACGGGGGTAGAGAAGATCTAGCGACTCACCAGCCCAGGGGCTTGGTCGGGTAATGCCATGCCCAGCTTGGACCCCATGTGTTTAGATGCGCATGCCGGCGAGCCAGCCGGCCACGACGCCGTGGCTGCTGGGCGGCGGAGGACCTGCCGGGAGGAAGGACCTGTCGATCTGGATCTGGATCTGAGTCGAGTGGGAGAGAGAGGAGGGGACGAGGATCTGAGGTGGGGAGGGGAGGTGTGGCAGAGGTGGGTGGTGGCGAGGGGAGGTGTGGCAGAGGTGGGTGGCGGCGAGGGGAG